>NW_021135792.1:0-248731 GCF_004193835.3 Ostrinia furnacalis | reverse complement strand
GTAAATAGTAATGTTGGACTAGCGTTGAGGGTCAGTAAGTGTGTTGGACTAGTGTTGGGCTAGTGTTGAGGGTCAATAACAGTGTTGGACTAGTGTCGAGGGCCAGCAACTAGTGTCGGGCTAGTGTCGAGAGCCAGTAACTAGTGTTGAGCTAGTGTTGGGGGGCATCAACTAGTGTTGGGGGGCAATAACTAGTGTCGGGGTAGTCTTGAGGGGAATGAGGGGTCACTGACTAGTGTTGAGTGTAACTAAGTAGTGTTGGACTAATGTTGAGGGACAATAACTAGTGTTGGGCTTGTGTTTTTTTTTTATCCACAACGAGTAAGCTCTTGGCCTGTATCTCACCTGATGGTAAGTGACGATCAGGCCAAAGATGGAAGTGAGCTTCACCCGGAATCCTCAACCACGGAGGAACTGGCTATCTTACCTCTAACTGCCGGAACACAATAATGCTGTTAACATTGTTGTTATGGCGACAGACTTAGGTAAGATGGTGGTAGCTAGCCAGGCGGACTTAGAACAAGCCCTACCACCAACCTATGTCGTGCACTAGTGTCGCACGTCACGCGAGGGTCACTCACTAGTGTTGGACTAGTGTTGAAAAGAAGAAAGAAAGAAAGAAAGAAAATAATTTTATTTTGACAACAACAGATTCAGGGAACAAAGTTGAGAGTCAGCAACTACTATTGGGGGTCACTTATTAGTGTTGAACTAGTGTTGGGGTGTCACTATGATTTGTGTTGGGGCTCACTGATATATCATTTACTGGTGTTGGGTGTCACAGCCTATATTTTTTCAACATTTGTGCCATATTTTATCCACTAACTTAGGAGTTAATCCGTAAATTGTATAACTATCCAGTGTGAACTGTAAAATTGTTTGAAATAAACGTTATTATTTATATTTATGCAAATAATTATTATTAGAAAATATTAGACTTATATTTTTTATTTTTTTCCATAATCGAATATTGAGTTGAAATGTCGCGTGACGTCACTTTTGAGTAAAAATTCTACTCAAGCGTGACGTATCGCACCATTTCAACTCGATGTAGCACTGTTATTATTTAATTATGAAAGAAAATTAAAAATATGAGTCTAATATTTTCTAATTATCTGTCTGACGGACAAATAATAGAAATTTTGTCATCTAGCCTATTTATTTCTTCACAGATAGCGGAGCTGTCTCACAGCGTGCTGAGCCCGATGTCGTTTCGCGTGGAATACAAGCGCGGATCCAACGCACCTGCCATGTTCCAGCGACACGTCCGGTTTCAGGTGAATCGCAGATATTATTTACGTTAATATTGCAAAGAAATAAACCTTGTATGTTTGTAAGTTTCACTGCAGGAAAGTGTTTCTTTATCTCTAGAAAAAGTAGGAAACTACTTGATGTACAAATGTGAACATTTGCAAAGCGTATCAAAATCATATTGTTGTAATTTCCTGCATAACAAATTATCCCTAATAAAATTTAACTATATAAAAATTGCCTGAATGACATAGGCTGTATGATATTTATAGTTTTTGAAAGTGTGTGTTAATTACGCAAATAAAGAAATTTGATTTGATATTTAAAAGTGACATGTTAAAAAATAGGCCTTTACCCGTCCCAGTATTACTTTAACCCTAACCACTGCTTCGGGACAATAAATGGGCCAGTGTTGAGAAGAAACAGCGCAAGAAACGCAATCACCTAATACTTAATAACGGTTACAGTTATTTAAAAACTTTCTACAGCAATAAACTTATGAATATCTGAGAACCTTTTACTAGTTTCCTATGTTTTTTACTAATTATTGAATTGTGAAATTGTTTGTTACAGGTGGATATATCGACAATAACCAAAGCACCCGGCGAGAACGGGAAGGAGTATCTGTATGCTATCACCTTCACGTTACTATCGGGTAAGAATTTCCATTACACGTTGTGTAACGTCTTATACACCCTGTATTAGTAATGTAGTAGAAAATAATAAAATTTATTTCTAGAAAATACGGGAGACGATTAATTTATGTTAAAGACCTCGCAGAATACAGAATTTTTGTTGGTTTAGTTAAAAGTTTACCAAAGGACCCAAGCAAACATCGCTTTTGAAGTGAAGGTGGATTTATATTGTCTTATGTGTTGTGTTGTGCTTGTGACGCATCAGAAAATAATATTAGTTTCATACGTTTAAACTACAGTCGCTCGTTAGACAATATAAACCCACCATAAGGAACGCGAAAGTATTTTCTTAAACGGTTGTGGCGACCACGGGCTGGAAGACGTAGCGTAGGCAGGCTTCCCACTAGGTGGACCGACGATCTGGTAAAGGTCGTGGGTAGAACCTGGATGCGGGCAGCGCAGGGCCGTTCATTGTGGAAAACTTTGGGGGAGGCCTTTGTCCGGCAGTGGACGTCATTTGGCTGAAACGAACGAACGAACGAATGTGCTCACAGTTTTTTAACTTGGGCGGAGAAAGTTCCGAGCTAAAAGGGCGTTTGATTGCAGTCTGGTAATGGATACAGTCTCATAAAAACCGGCCAAGTGCGTGTCGTGCCACGCGCAGTGTAGGGTTCCGTAGTTGTCCGTCGTTACCACAATATACTTCAGAAGGAAGCAATTACTTCATCTAAAGTCACTTTTACTATTTTCTTCTTAGGATTTTTTATTAGGTATGAAATTTTGTAGTACATGAGTAAAACGTCTATAATAACTAACTGATCTATCTTAACGGCTATAGTTTTCCTTGAAAGTTCATAAAAAGCACTATGATCATGATTTTTTTCAGATTTTTCAAGCCAACAGTTTAGTTTTTAGAGGGAGGGGACGCCCTACTCGAACAAAAATTGGCACTTTAAACTTTAACATTTTGCACCTAAATCGAAATATGGTCTTAGAAACCCCTAAGCCATTGTAAAAGACCTATCCAACGGTTCCTTGTCAGGACTACGGAACCCTAAAAAATGGTTATGCTAATCTTGCCAGTCTCAACTAAAAAATCTTAATTTATCCTCTTTTCCAACAGGCAACATCAGGCGCTTCCGCCGAGTCTGCGAGGTCGTCCAGGCGGCCGTGTGTCGCGCGCCCGGCGCGTCCCGCGCGCCCGCGCTGCACCCGCCCTCGCCCCGCGCGCCGCGCCGGCACATACACCCGCACGGTAACACGTAGTGCTAGCTTTCACCAACAGATGGCGTTGATACTTGAATTATAGTTTACTAACTAGAACTAGGCGCGTGCCTCCGCCACATACAGCACGGTAACACCAATAGATGGCGCTGATACTTGAGTTCTAGTTAGTATGGCGCGCGTATCCGCCACATACACCCGCACGGTAACACGTAGTGCTAGCTTTCACCAACAGATGGCGCTGATACAAGAGTTCTAGTTAGTATGGCGCCACATACACCCGCACGGTAATACGTAGTGCTAGTCCTTACCAACAGATAGCGCTGATACTTGAGTTCTATACTGGTCCGTGAGCACGTAGAATTTTGTTCAATGACCCCAAGCTACCCATCCTTATTGCTCGCGCGTAATAATGTTGCTCTTGCGCTCGCACACTCACTGCGGGCGCCCGTCGCACAGTCGCGACAGCAATATAATTACGCGCGAGCGATAAGGATGGGTAGCTTAGGGTCATTAGACAAAATTTTACGTGCTCACGGACCAGGCTTTAGTATGGGTATGGCGCGCGCCTCCGCTACATACACCCGCACGGTAACACGTAGTGCTAGCCTTCACCGACAGATGGCGTTGAGACACGAGTTAACCTGCATCGCGGTGACGAAGTTTTTGACCCTGACTGGTATAATAGAAACTGAGATGAGATTCCCTTGTCTAAGGAAGCAATTCCACCTTGGTTTCCTTATCGTGGTTGATCGACCAAGACACTGTGGCGTCTGTATACAGTTCTAAATAAGGGCGAGTTTGCTACAACAATGTATAGTGTGACTCGCCCGTATTAACGATGCTTGCTTAAGTGAAGCATAAAATTGAAAATCCTGTAATAAGCATCATCTACGTTTAAAAAGGAACCCCCATGCAAAATTTGAAACTCCTAGCACTTGTAGTTTCTGAGATTTCGTGATAAGTGAGTGAGTCAGTAGTGACCTTTCGCTTTTATAGATAAGTATAGATTGATAATTAATAAAATTTTCTTTCCAGCCGCCGGCGAGATCCCAGACAGTCCAGAGACGCCTCATCAGCAATCCGACCACGACAGCGACTCGTCAGTCATTGACGCGGCCAAGAGTACCAGTCATACTTCCATCGACCAGCTGGAGCAGGTGAGAAGACTATCCCACCTCTCGCTCCCACTAAAACTCCTGTGCAGCCAGGATCTACAGCTTGACCGCTAAACCAGAGTAAATACAAATGAGTAGGTCATCGCTCAATCAGGCTCCCCGCTAATCCCCGCTAAATGGCAATGCCAGATTTTGTATGGAAGGTGGCGTCTTTTTTTTTCGCGCGGCCATCGACCAAACCTTATTTTTTGATTACAAAATAGTGTAATAAACCAAACTTACTATGACATGTATACCTCTAAACTCAGTCTGAACTGAGTTACGAGCATTAAAAGTTTGATGATTTTACATACTAGATTTGCTTTCTGCGTGCAAGTTTTGTAAGAAATTGCAAAAAAATAGTGACATTTTATGCGTAAACAAACAATAACATCAATTATAGGCTCCAGTCATCAGTATGGAGCAGAATCAGCGCAATAAAAAAGACGTCACTATTTTGTTGCAATTTCTTACAAAACTTGCGCGCAAAAAGCAAATCTTAGTATGTAAAACATCAAACTTTTAATGCTCGTAACTCAGTTCAGACTGAGTTTAGAAGTATACATGTCATAGTAAATTTGGTTTATTACACTGTTTTGTAACCAAAAACATGGTTTGGTCGATGGCCGCGCGAAAAAAAAAGACGCCAATTTCCGGCACTGTCTTTTTGTCAGTGTGTGCGTGGGCGCCGCATACGTATTGGCGCGGTCACATACAAACCGCGCTCGGTGCGTTTCTATGAAGATGACCTACTCATTTGTATTTACTCTGGCTAAACCCAACCAGTGAAGGCTAAGTTTGTTTAGAAAGTTAAACTGTCATTGGACCCGCAACGAAATTAATCAGAAGTATGTCTTTCCCGGAAACTATAATCCGGGCCTTTTCAAGGCGAGAGTGAATAGGCACTTACAGGGCAGATATGTACCATCCTAGACTGCATCCCACTTAACAACAGGTGCGTTTGTGGTCAAATACCAGCCTTGTTATGCATAAAAAAAAGAACATAGGAGTTTGAAGTTAAGGTTCGACTTCCCTCCATTCCAAAGCAGATGACTGGAGACAAAACAAAGGTTTACCTAAGTAAACTTTAAGAAAAAATATCGAGGGATAGGGATCGTAACCGTATCAACTCGAGGCGGTCAGTATTATTTGTATGAAACTCCATACTGCAACGCACACTGATCCGCACCGTAACGTAAACGCCTCGCCTCGCGGTTGATAGCGCGCGAAATTAAGGTGATAGAGTGTTGATCCCTTTCCGAGTTGATAAGTCTACTATGATCTTAAGCATCATTTATGCTTCCAACGTTGGTCCCAATGCTACTCGTCCAACGTGGCTGAAGCAAATAGTATTGGCACCAACGCTGGGACAAATTATTGGCTATTTCTGAATGATTGTTTTTTGTTTTCCAGAATGGAACTCACCCATTGGGATCCAGTTCGTCTGTCACCAGCGGATCTAGTGGATATAAGGTAAATATACATTAATAAATTAGTGCTTTTCTGTTAATTTCATTTATTTTTCAAGTTTGAGTTGTTAAATTCAACATTTTAATCGTGTGTGATGTAAGATGGACGTTATGTAAAGAAAAATGTGTATCGCTTTTTAAAGTTCACTCCAAACAAGTACACATAAAAGTACGTTAATTATTGTGTTATTTATTCATTTGGAAAATTATTACATACCTTTAAATGATCCATACTTCTTTTAGTATCATAACCGCACAGTTTTAGTACGCGCAGCGAAAGTTGAGATGATCACGGTACTCACACTGGTGTAAGTAATATTTGAATACAGAACACATAATAATATCGCTTGCACATTCAAGTTCGAATATCGAATACACTGCTATCTCGCTTTTGCTAAATATGTGCAAGTGAGACAGAAATCAATTGTCAGTCAGACTACGCACGTCAGCGCTGCGAGCGTATACAGATACAAATCTTTGCTTGTGTTGATCGCAACTCACGCTGCGCTAAAATACACAAAAAAATTTGCGTGTGATCGCCTCAAATCTCGCTGTGCGAATATGAGACTATGATTTTCAATATTTTTTTTGCTTTTATTTTGCTACCAAATCCAAACGCAACGGCATCAGTAATGTACGTAATGTCAGTCGTGCGATTGCAGCAAAACGTCAGGCGGCGCGCCGCCGAGCCCGCGTCGGCGTCCCTCGACCACGAGATCATGAGCTGCGGCCGCGACCGCGACCGCGCCGACCGGGATCTATCCGGTGAGTGATTAACGAGAGTATCGTGGTACAGGGGCGTTCTAATTTCAATAGGTGCTGCGATTTCGCCGCTTGATTTACGGAACGCGCTGGCCCGAAGGTAAAAATGTTGCTTCCCACGCGTCAGGAACCGAGTTCAAACCCCAAGATTGGAAAATATTTATTAAGATTTTTCTAAGTTTTCTGACAAAAGCCGCATATTAAAAAGGCGAGTAAAAAAAGAATACGGGGGAAACCCATTACCAATAAAAGTTTCGAATGTTGCCATCCCTCTCACGCAAAGTAAGATCCCAGCATGAGCGACGGTGACAGATATAGACTCGCTTCCACGTAGACCTGTATTTACGGTTTCGGAGTAGTCCTTCTGTAAGTAGAGAGAGACAAAACAATATGAGAACATGGTCATCAGAAAACACGCTCTTATGTAGTTGATTTAAGAGCAACTTTGCTACAAAGATTTGAGTAAGGTGAGTAAAAAAACATGGTAGCATCAATGACTCTTCTCTATAAGTAAGAGAGAGAGAGAGACAGGAACAACGTGCCTCTACTATGAGCGCACGGTGACATCAGCCCGCGTCGGCCTCCCTCGACCACGAAATCATGAGCTGCGGCCGCGACCGCGAGCGCGCCGACCGGGACCTGTCGGGTAAGTGATTAACGAGAGTATCGTGGTACAGGGGCGTTCTAATTTTAATAGGTGCTGCGATTTCGCCGCTCGGAGTACGCAGTGAGTTGGCGCGAAGGTAAAAATGTCGCTTCTCATGCGTCGGGACCCAAGTTCAAACCCCAAGTGTCAAAAATATTTATTAAAATTGATTTTCAAAATTTTCTAATAAAAGCCCCATATTAAAAAGGCGAGTAAAAAAAGAATACGGGGGAAACCACGACCAATAAAAGTTTCGAATGTTGCCATCCCTCTCACGCAAAGTAAGATCCTAGCATGAGCGACGGTGACAGATATAGACTCGCTTCCACGTAGACCTGTATCTACGGTTTCGGAGTACCTTCTGTAAGTAGAGAGAGACAAAACAATATGAGAACATGGTCATCAGAAAACACTGGGCTCTTGTGTAGTTGATTTAAGAGTAACTTTGCAACAAAGATTTGAGTAAGGTGAGTAAAAAACATGGTAGCATCAATGACTCTTCTCTATAAGTAAGAGAAAGACAGAACAGTCGTGTCTCTACTATGAGCGCACGGTGACGTAGACCGCGTAGGCGTCCCTCGACCACGAGATCATGAGCTGCGGCCGCGACCGCGACCGCGCCGACCGGGACCTGTCGGGTGAGTGTGTCGCTAGAGTATTGTGGTACAGGGGCCTAGCGAGAAAAAAGTGCATCGATTTTTCAGCGTCTCAAGCAAGGAGCGCGCTGGCGCGAAGGTAAAAATGTCGCTTCCCCGCGACCGCGACCGCGCCGACCGGGATCTGTCGGGTAAGTCATTTATGAAGATATCGTGGTACAGGGGCGTTCTAATTTCAATAGGTGCTGCGATTTCGCCGCTTGGTGTACGGAGCGCGCTGGCGCGAAGGTAAAATTGTCGCTTCTCATGCGCCGGGAACCGAGTTCAAACCCCAAGATTGGAAAATATTTATTAAGATTTTTCTAAGTTTTCTGACAAAAGCCGCATAGTAAAAAGGCGAGTAAAAAAGAATACGGGGGAAACCATTACCAATAAAAGTTTCGAATGTTGCCATCCCTCTCACGCAAAGCGAGATCCTAGCATGAGCGACGGTGACAGATATAGACTCGCTTCCACGTAGACGTGTATCTACGGTTTCGCAGTACCTTCTGTAAGTAGAGAGAGACAAAACAATATGAGAACATGGTCATCAGAAAACACTGGGCTCTTGTGTAGTTGATTTAAGAGCAACTTTGCTACAAAGATTTGAGTAAGGTGAGTAAAAAAACATGGTAGCATTAATGACTCTTATCTATAAGTAAGAGAAAGACAGAGAACAATCGTGTCTCTACTATGAGCGCACGGTGACGTCAGACCGCGTCGGCCTCCCTCGACCACGAGATCATGAGCTGCGGCCGCGACCGCGATTGCGCCGACCGGGACCTGTCGGGTGAGTCGCTTAGTAGAGTTTTAGAGAAGGAAGTGCGTCGAGTTTTCAGCGTCGCAAGCAAAGTGCGCTGGCGCGAAGGTAAAAATGTCGGGAGTGCCTCCGCTGCCGGCGCCGGGGCTGATTCGGCAGCCGGCACCGGTCACTGATTCTTCATAAGACGAATATTATCACCATTTTTATACAAATCATTGGAGAAACACACAAACTCGCAGCTATCGAAAAACAATACAAACAAACTTTAAAGTAATTAAAAAGTACGCCATAACTGAGTGCCAGTGCCGGTAGCCGTTTTGACTGCCGCGATGTGCCGGCAGCGTATCACGTGGTATCACCGCCGGTTCCCAATGGCGATATTTTTGGGAACCGGCGCCGGCAGCGGAGGCACTCCCAAAAATGTCGCTTCCCACGCGTCGGGAACCAAGTACAAAACCCAAGTGTAGAAAATATTCATAAATTATGTCTTTTTCCTCCAGTAAGTAGAAGAGAGACAGAACAATATCCGCATCCTTCAACCACATTGTGGATGTGGACTGCGGCCGCGGTGTCGCGACTAGGGGCCTGTCCAATAAAAGCTATCGACAATATCGTGGTACAGGGGGAATGTATTCAATTTACCTTTGTTGTTATTCATCGTTATAATAAAGGTGGAATTTATGACTTTCTCCCGTCCTGACGATATTTCATATTACCTCTTACGTCGCACGTCACAGGTGCACACACAAAGCGGTCTTCCTCTGGTTGGAATATAAACCGTAATTCCTAGAGCATTAGGAGCTCATTTCATCAGCTTGATGATGCTACAGGTGCACACACGAAGCGGTCGTCGTCCGAATGCAGAGAAGCCTCCTCCTCGCCCCGGCGCGGGCTCGAGTCCCGGGACAGCTCCATCAAGGACGAGCTGCGGCGGAACAACTCGCTCAGAGACCGGCGGGACATTCTGTCCCGGGAATGTGCACTTTATAGTTAACTGGGAGCTTATTAGTTTGATGATGCTCTTTTGTTCATTAGTCTTGTCGTTCTAATAGGGCGTGGTTAGTGTCTTTCTCTTTCCAACTTATTGACGTAGAAAGAGACGGTGCACACTACGGGATTATTTCTTAATTTTCTGGACGATTGTTTTTGTTGTAATTTTTTGGAAGTATTGTTTTCTCTTTCTTTTCCATGTAGTAGAGTGAGAAGGATTAATAGAAAAACCTTTTTTGTCATGGGTTTTGAACTAGGGTCTTGACGCGTGGCAAGCGACTTATGCGCCAATCGGCCACCCGATTACTCAGAATCGGCGGTGAAATTAATCTACCCATTGACCGTTGGTCGCTCTCTCATCGGAATGTGTACCGTATTACTTAGTACATTAGAGTCTTATCAGCTTGATGATGCCACAGGTGCACACACGAAGCGGTCGTCGTCCGAATGCAGAGAAGCCTCCTCCTCCCCCCGGCGCGGGCTCGAGTCCCGGGACAGCTCCATCAAGGACGAGCTGCGGCGGAACAACTCGCTCAGAGACCGGCGGGACATTCTCTCGCGGGACAGAGACTCGGCGGTTCCCACTACGTCTATTGCGTGAGGCTGTGTCGTGTCTACGGACGTGTTTCAATTGATTGTGCCGCGTCAACACTGTTTTTGTGCAAGGTTAGTTTTTTGTTTTCTATACAGGGTTGCGATGGGTAACGTTAAAATGACTCGGTCAAGATTTCTGCTGACAATTTTACTCTAAAGTGCGGCCAGTTAGCAGCGATACAATCGGTCGATTCGACTCTCGAACTGACAATATATTCTGTCTCTTCCCATCTTGTGTAATAGGCTAGTTTCCAAAAAAAAATTGTTTAGTCCGTCATGTTTAATATCAAAAAATATTGGACACATATATTTTTATTTGTCAATCTAACAAATAATTACATAGTTATGGTGTGTTGAAGTTCTGCATGACGTCACAACGTGCGGCACTTTTATGCAAGCATTGACGTCACGGGCCTCTTCTTATGAACTTTGGCGCGCTTTATCTCTTTAAATTTTCATTAGTTTGAAAAAGTGAAAAATACGTGTAGAGTATTTTTTGATAAGTTAACTGACGGACTAATTAAAACTCTTGCTTTTTGACCCAGGAAACATCCCTATTGTCGTGATATCTCGTTCTCCCGCCAAAATATTATGTCAAAGTCAAACCCCTGCTATTCCAAATGACCATGACATTGACTTTGTTTACATTTGGTATCGCTTCTCGTTGGCCGTACTTTAGTCATATTTATTGCTGTTAACACTTAACGGACACTAACCCAGGCACAATAGAAGTTTAATTGTAATGAATGCTATGGCAGTTCAATGTCTATGAAAGTGTTAAACTATGAATCTATTCGCCTGGAAAATTAAACTGGGTGAAATGGTTCAGATGTTACATTTTTACACCGAAAAATACACTTCCTTAACCCAGGTTAAATCTTTGAAACTACTAGTCAATTGACGTACTTTTTAATTCATGTGGGATGAAAGCATATCAAGCTATGCTGTGGCATCTTATGTGATGCGATTTTGCAACTATATTTTAAATTATATTGTTTTTAACGTCAGTCACGAGTCATTTTAATGTTATACATTCTATATTAAACGACCTGTATACATACATATATCATGGTGTGTGACATTTATATACCGTTGTTTTAATTATATTTTATAGTATGCAAAGTTGTATACAGTTTGCTTATTTTAATATATTATTTTGTAATTGTATCACTTCTCTTAAACTATTGTTACTTCATGACATCGGGCTATGTTATCCATTAAAATACGTAAAATAATGGATGTTGATATTGTAATATAGTCCTTGTTACTTGAATAGAGAGATTAAAATAATTTGCGACTGATAAATGATCTCATAATGACGTATTCTAAACTCTACGTAATATTTTAAGTTACCTTTAATGTATAATTAAGTTTCAATTCACTATACGTAATTTTTGAAAAAATATCCCTTGCAAAAGAAAACAATATAGTGTTGATGATTGTGCATAACAAGACTTGTTAACGTAGTAAAAATATTAATTGGACTGTACGCTCACAATTACAGTTGGATCCGGAAACTTCTTGCAATCACTGATGTATGGTAAACTTGTGACATCTGTCAAATCGTATAATTTGTGTTTAATGACATTCTAAGATTGTTCACTGTTTCTCTAACATAAAAGTCGATATAATACAGAGTGTGAAGTCGGCTAAACCTTTTAATTCAAGAGCATCATTTAATTAAGTGTTTAAGTATGTACCATTGCCAACATATTTCTTACACTCTCTATACCTTTTAATAGACTAAACGTCAAGGTTGGATACTTCGGTTAACTTAAAAACAGTATATTTATTTTAATACCTTTTCCATCAGTATTGCAAGTATTTTTCCCAAAAAAGTTTTTAGATATAATAGGTATCACTCTAGCTTCCTTTCCAACACATTATTTTTTTTATATAATATATTTATATAAACGAGTAAATTTTGGCTTCCAATTTGTCCTGTTATCAGCCAAAATGTTTTTAGGTAATCGTGGGATTCATTTGTAATTTAAAATCGCGTTTTAACCATTTTATGAGCGCAGCAGCTTGATTTTTTTTAAATACCGTATTTACTATATTGCCACAGACTACACTATATTGTGGTTAAATGTAAAAGAAAGTTTTTAACAATTTTATCAAAATGTAGTCATTTCTGTATTCACGATTTGAATGGGGCTTTTAAAAAAAGAGCCTCTTATGTAGAATGTTTGAGCTGGAGTTGACGCCTGTCAACTGTCAAATGCGTGCTGTAATGCTGTTTGATACAGGCTTGAAAGTAGTCGCTAGTGCCTAAAGAGCGAATATTGGTCAACTTTAGAAGACTGCGAGTGTTAAGGACCTTATAATTCCTTAGTCTGCCATTACTAATAAGACAAGGCTTAAAAATAGACGAGTCACATTTTTTATCGTCTTGGAGAATTGAATCTAGACTAGAATAAAAAAAGAAAACTGGCACTGGAGTATGCAACTTGCAGTATGCAAGTATATTGTGGACATTGTGGTAAAAATGGTATTATATAAAAAGGATATGATATATTATCATGCGATATTATATGACTTAACGATTCTAAATTACAAATAATCTCAATTTTAAAAATTATATAAAATGCGCCCAACAGATAGCGGATGATTTTTATAATTATACATAATAATTATTAGCTGTATTTAGTAAGCTTAAAATGTGTGTTAATATAATGAAAAAGTATATAAAAAAATAATGAAACCGGCCATTTATATTAAAGCTATCCATGTACTGAGTTAAAGCATATTAGTTTAAGGCCTGAAAATATTTTTGCAAATGAAAATAAATGTGTAATAGTAATGTATGAACGCTCTGTCGGTCCCCTCTACTGCCATACTTTAACCGCTTTAAGGGTTCCCGCTGTGCCATTGGGTTGCCAGAGTAAAAAATATTGATTTTATGATTTTGACGCAAGCTAGCATTGTAAAAGTAATCAATCACAACTATTACCTTAGTGTGTGCAACTGTCAGAGCTCAAATCAAGACGTGTAAAGGAAGTCTCTGTATATATTTTTTTCACACTTCAAACTCAAAATGTCAATATTATTTGTGGAGAAATTTAAACATATACCTTCCATGTAACTTGACATATTTTATCTTGTGCATTTTGTTAGCAATATTTGAAAAAACAAAACTAAATAGCGTGGTAGATTTTGGATGAATTCTGGCAACCTAGTGTATAGGCGACTTATGATAGTAGGAAACTAGGGGTGTTTTGAAAGACTCGTCATTTATTGGATAGATAAATTACGTATAATAATATACACATAAAGCGACAATGTCAAGGTACAATGTTGGACTTCAATGGTCTTATTTTATGAATCATAGGAGTTTAAAGTGTATTAGATCTTTGACCTTGGATTTTAAAGTCATAATCGTCGTCAGATATACAGACATACACTGTAGGTGCTGTGAACCAAAAATTTATGTATATTCACTAAAAGACCAGTCCTTCAAATCCCCTAGAATCTATAGATGTAAATAGTTTGCACGTTAAAACATTCGACCACTACATTAATATATCACTATCCAATGAAAATAGCGCCTAAATATGAAAATCATATATACACGTATAATATAGGTACCCCTGAAACAATTGTAGCATCTATATTTTGTATAAAAATTCCCACAATGTCCAATTACAATTTTTAATGGTATAACCCAATTTTTGTGGTGGTCGAATCTTGTAAATGTAGGTCAAAATATAATATTTATACAAAGATTATAAAAGTCAATATCGTTAATTTTTGTTTATCAAAAATATACAACTTGCAAAAATATACAAATAAAAGAATTGCTTCAATTAATAGAAATAATTAGAAGTATCTAAAGTTGAAAAGTCCTGAATTCCAAATACAATAACACTCTAAAATGAACTCTTAATAAATACAGTAGAGGACACGTTTTTGTGTAACATTTAAAAATGGGTTTAAAAATAGTTACCATTAAACTAAAATTTTGTATACAATTTTAGTTAAACGGCAAGTTGTATATAATATAATAATATATATAAACAGCAATTGTCTTGTACAGGAGACAGAAACGTTACGCTATTGTACATTTTTGTATTTCTCAATATATACATTGTTGATATGTATTGAATCTCATGTAAATAGATATAGTTTGTGTGGAATAGAAACGTTCAATAGTATGAATGGTGTTGAATTGTACACGCACATACGTGATTAAAACAACTGTGTTTAATTATAGACGCGTTTTGAAATATATAGTGAACAATATAATGGTAATGCCAAAATATATATTTTATATTGTGACTATATTATTTATGTATGTATATTCTTGTTTTTTTACTATACAGACGGATAATAAATTATTAATAGTTATTTAAAAAAATGAAATCAATATTCCATTATAGTGTGTGTGACTATTATAGAAGCGAATGTAATGTTGTAAGACTACAATAAATTGATTTCATTTTTCTAAATTAAACAAACGGCTTTAGATAATCCATTCATAAAATATTATATTTATAGCAACATTTCCTTATTATATCTTGGTGTATATCAAATGATATTATAATGAGTACCTATTCAACAAAATGAGTACGTACAATGACGGAAAATACTTAATATACTGACCATATTAAAGCAATATTTGGTTTTCGAAAATTCGGATTGACAAAGTGTTTTATCTTTCAGGCATACCTACAAAAAATGTTTTAATGATTCTATCTAGCAGGGTACTCACTATAATATCATTTAATTCAATTAAGTTCAATGAGTCGATTGATTTTTATCCGTTGTATTTAGATAGGTAATTTGTATAAACATTTCGTAAAGTGCTTTTGTATTATAACGTCGGGTGGTATCGTGTGTTGGTGCGCGAAAATGCATAGTTCTCTATTGATAAGAGACATAATTTATCTTCTTATCATCATCAGAACATTGTTTTTATCTCCACTGCAGGATAACGACCCTCTCTAATTTACCAGAGGCAAATGGAGGATTTGATCTACACTCCCCGCCCTGGTCTGAGTGGTTGAGGAGGCGTGATGTTCGCATATTTTGTTCCTTAGTCGCCTTTGAGACATTCAAAAGCAGTTTGTTCCAAACTTTAACCTTGCCACCGCTTCAAGACAATATAAAGGTCTTGGAGGTCAATAATTCTGAACGTGTTTTTTTGTCTATGCATTTTCGCGGTGTTAGTAAATATTATAGTAAATAAATGTACTGGTTTATGTATCGTATTTATTAATGATTTGTTATTTTTGTACGTTAACCTGTAGGTGCTAGGTTAATTTTTTTGTTATGTTTGTGCATTTATTTGATATTAGATTAACTGGTTAATGAGTTTGTGTTGATAATTCGTATTGAATTTGAAGTAATGGTTTTTGATGCCTCAATAATAACGCTAAATACCTATCTAGATGATTTTTCGCTTATAAAATCAATTGTTCAAGTGTCAAGTGAAAAATTTGCTGTTGGTATTATTCCACGACATCTGAGAAAAATATTGTTGCAAAGAAGATTTTAAACTTGAAATTGAGCATAAATAAAATCATCGAAAGTATGCGTTCAAAAAACATTGTTTTGTTATTTTATTGCAATATACATTTTAATAATATACTGTTCATTCACGTAGTATACCTGATTCATCACATATCACGAAATAATGTACACTATTTCGTTTAATATGCAAAATATACTGAATATAGTAATATTTATTGAACCAATCTATATATTTATTTGTCAGTTGTACATGATAATTCTATGTAGTGATTTTTAAGTTAGTCAGAAACGTGTTTATTGATGATTAAAAAGCAAATGTATATGTAAATGCCTTCACGAATAAATGTATCGTAAATGAAAATTAATAATCATATATTTTACATTGAATGAAATGTAATTTTTGTACTCCAATAAGACAAAAATTGTTTTACAATGGATGTTTATATATTTTCAACGTATAATTTTGAAAGTATATAAAATCTGTATAATAGTATCATTGTTCATTGATATGTGTTCGGAAATTCTGTAATATAATGTATTTCTTTGGTCTTAGCGAGCATGCGTGTGTATATATATTTATATACACGTCGGTTTGAGTATATAGGCCAACTACCCTGCTGTAAATGATCTAAACTAAGAACTATGCTATGCTATAATCTACTGTAACTGCTTAAGGGACTAACCGGTTAATATTGAAAAAATAATAAAAGTAAAAAATAGAAAATGACTTTTTCATTTCATTCCTCAATATACAGTGTGAGTCACGTTAAAGTGTACATATGAAAATAGATAAAACCAGACCTGTTTTTATCGACAAAAAAGAGGTCAAAAAATTTTTGAGATTTTTTTTTAATTTTTTATAGAATTTTTTTTCTTCCAATTACTTATTGTAAAGAAAACGTAATAACTTTTAAACTAAGCGGTATATCCTAATAAAATAAAAACAGTAATAATGCTAAATAGCAGGTGATACTAAAAAAATACATAAAATACACAAAAAAGGCCAAAAAATAATAAAAAATTACACTTTTTGAAAAAAATCTGCGTAAAAATTCGTGTTTTTTTGATTATTTAATAAATTTCTCCAAAAAATGCCCCTATAACCGGTGGTTTTTATTACTTTGTATTGTTCTCTATCGTATTATCTTTGTAAAACCAAAAATCGCATGTCTCTATCCCTATCACAACATTTGCTATGATCGTTTGAACTAAGCCTCTCCGAGCGCGCCATTCAACGCTTCGTTAACAACAAAACTGAAAATGGCTCTAGATTTGTAATTTTGATAAAGACAAGTTAGATTTCAAATAAAAACAAAAGATTTCGAAGTAAAATAAGCATTTTAGTTAAAATTAAAATTGTCTCTACCTGTAGCGGAGAATAATGTTGTGGCAGGCCTTTGTTCAAACGATCATAGCAAATGTTGTGATAGGGATAGAGACATGCGATTTTTGGTTTTACAAAGATAATACGATAGAGAATAATACAAAGTAATAAAAACCACCGGTTATAGGGGCATTTTTTGGAGAAATTTATCAAATAACCAAAAAAACACGAATTTTTAAGCAGATTTTTTTCAAAATTTATCATTTTTTGTTATTTGTTGGCCTTTTTTGTGTATTTTATGTATTTTTTTAGTATTGCCTGTTATTTAGAATTATTACTGTTTTTATTTTATCAGGATATACCGCTTAGTTTAAAAGTTATTACGTTTTCTTTACAATAAGTAATTGGAAGAAAAAAAATTCTATAAAAAATTAAAAAAAAATCTCAAAAAATTTTTGACCTCTTTTTTGTCGATAAAAATAGGTCTAGTTTCATCTATTTTCATATGTACACTTTAACGTGACTCACATATAAAATTTAAAATACCCTGTGGACAATACATATACAGGATAGAAACGATAAGTGATCTCACTATATTATTTCTAAACTATACAATATATCGAAAAACTGGTTACTGATCCTGAAAGTGCTTCATGAGCATTGGTACCGTTTGAAAGATCAAACGGTACCAATAACAGTTTACAGAATAAACTGGAACTATCTGAAAATTCAATGCTTCCAGCTTCCTTGCGAGAACAATATTCAAATAAGTTTCAGACCGTGTTAAAAATTATCGTAGAGGAGCTGAGGTAGAATACAAGGAGATAAAAAAAACTATGATATTTGATTTTCAAATATATTTCAGTAATCAAAATATAATAATAGGCTTACACATTAATAGTTACAAATCGTATCTCGTGGCGTGACCAATTGTTTTACAAAAAAGCAAAAGAATACCAAAGTAACCTTTACACAAAGTAGTCCAAAAAAGCCGGAATTTATCACAAAAAAAAAATGTAAACATTCAATGCCCCTAGCCGAAAAATTAAAAACATATTTACAAGCCGTAAATTACAATTTAGAGTATTATAGATTTTTTTACATAAATCGTTAGTGCACTTATTCACATGTGAATTCCGCTTATTTATTTAATAAATAAATAAAAACACGAAGCTTCCTTACGCTAATTGTGATTTTACTTTAACATGTTGTGCACGTAACATCATTTTAACCGACGAAAAAAATGAATTAAAAAATGGCTGTAAGAAATCTTTAGTTTTAATTTTTCAATATAACCTATCGCTATTTATTATCTTCGGTTATTTAAAAATTAATACTTTCATCCTGTATTTTATTAAAAATGCGTTTACACCTATAAAATATGATTGTATATAAATTATCCAGCTAGTTTTATTTACAATAGTCTTTTTGGGCTACATTTTTATATTTGTTAGTTGTTTTAAACAATTTTCATTGTAGGCAAGCATTGTCGTCAATTCTTTGATCTTAGAACTAGGAAAATAATAGCTGTCATAGAGATTATCACAAAAAATTCAGGAAACCAATTGCGCAGGGAACACGGTTCTAGATGTATTTACATATTTATTTACTTTTTTTATAACCTTAAAATAATTTTATATCACAAATAAAATCCCCAACTATTTTTTCGTATGAGCAATTATATATTTTTTAATCTACTATTGGTCAAGATATACAATGATTTTTGAGAAAGTTCAAATGAAAAAGTACAGAAGTAACACCTATTATTAAATGTTTCAATTAAATACGAAATGAAATCGGATAAACTGTACATTGTTTTTAATAGGAAAGTAAAATAAGGATGGCATCAAAAAAATATTTTAAACATAGGGCATTTTTAAGTAGTTATCTTTTTACTCCAATATTGATAAAACCTAAAAATGAGTTGTTTTAATTTTAATCACTGGTATGTTGAGCAAATGAGCTCCAAAAAAAATATTTTTAACCAAAAGGTTCGTAAATTCTAAAAGTTTATCCGATTTCATTCTTATAACTCAAAAAAGTAAAATAATGAAGAAAAGTGGACGTATTCAAAAAAGAAAAACAATAAAAAGAAATGCTGAGCATAATTTTTTCTACATTTATGTCTATCTAATTAATTTAGTCTTAATTTTTAATCTGTATAATATTTAGCATACAGTACAAATTTTATGTATACTTCGAAAGCGTTTTTCTCTATAAATTATTTATATCATTATAAGTATTGTACAAACTCTGCCAATTTAAAAAAAATATTTAAAAAAAACTCAATTTTTAAATGCAACACGATGGCAGAGGCGATGGATACGTCCTATTTTAAATTAAACGGTAAAATTAAAGTTTAAATTACAAAGATAATTTAAAATCGCATATTTATCATCACCAACTATACCTTTTATATACAATTTGATCACGTTGCTTCGTTTCTTTTCAACATTGTTTTGTTGTCGCCTAACCTAAAACTAAATTTTATAGAAATTCCATTTTGTGTAAAAAAAATCATAGATTAAAATAACATAAAAACATGGACAAATTAGTGTTTACTATGTCTGTGACACGCAAAGAATAAAAAAAGCTGCCAAAAATTACACTGGAAAGTTATTAAATGCATCCGAATCGCATGTTCTCTCGAATATGCACTTTATCACAATCAAAGCAAGACTAAATTTGTTATAACCGAGTACGCTAACTTTGCTAGAGCTTGGTCGTGGTTTGATTTTATTAAAAAGTTTCTACCCAATTTTTTAAAGAAAAATATTCGCGCTCAGAATATTATTTTAAGAGATTTTTTGATGCAATCATATTATTATCATAGGGGCGTACCAAAAAATAGTTAATTTACACAGTGACCATGCCTGTATACAGGATGTCCCAAAAAGTAGTGTCAAGCCGAAGTCCAGAGGTAGCGCATCACTAGGGCTGGCATCTAACAAGGAGTTTATCAGGCAGTTGTGAAACTGTCACTAAGTATATTGTCTTATACCCAATAATTATTAAAAACATTTAACTATTTCACATACACCCCTATAAATGATAATACATTTTATTCATAGAGGATCCTGTATCTCTATTGAATTCTAATTTTGAAATTAAAATCAGTAACTGACCTTTGACCTGTCAATTTATACGATTCTCATTGGCCAAAATGCCATCTATGCCATTCCTATTGGTTGTCTATTATACAACTGTCAGTTAACTGGCTTGAATTACAAAAAAAATAAGGGAATATTGAACTCTATATCATCTGCATGAAGTTCAAAAATGCTGTGGCAAGAATTGAGTTGTTTATGTAAAAATCATAGATTCAGCGATTCAGATTCGGACTTGGAATACCTACTTTAGTATTTTTTTAGAATGTTCAAGGTGTTTATATTCAACCAAACTTAATCTTTGTTTTCGATGATATAAGAGTGATTTTTAAGGGTGTTATTTGACGGATAAAATTAATTACTATAAAATTTTTTTCACTGGTACATTTTCATTAATTTTATTCCATATCCTAATACCAAACCAATCCGCATTCCGCTTTAAAAATGTATAAAATTGGTCAATAATTTTGATGTTATCACAAATCTAAAAAAATCGTTCCAAAACCGACACCAAGCTTTATAATCTGTGCAAATTCCAAGCCCGAATTTAACGCGCCAAAATCTGACATTGATGTTTACGAGCGCGCCAAAATTTGACGTTGACGTTTTACTTTTTAATCTAAAACCAAACCACGGCACAAGGGTGAACAGCCTACGCGCCGCGGTATCATCTGTAAGCGAGCACGCACAGTAAGATCAGAGCTGTGGAAGTGAGACGGGACGCGTCGCTGTTGTATTTGCTGCTCTGCTCGCACGTGCCTGGAAAGAGAAAGTTAAAATTGAAATTGTGATCAGTAATTTGCATACTCGACAGATATTTAAATTAAAATTTTGAGCTACTGATAAAGTTGATTTGATTTAATTCTACTGGCTTAGGGCCATTTCCGACGGTAATCTAGTTTTAGGATGCAGGATCTTGCAAAACTACACTGTCGTGTGAACACAGAAGTGTGTGTTTGAAATTAAATTCAAGCTCATATTAAGAGTAGGCGCACACCGTTGATTTTTAGTTGGCCGATAGTTGTGCCCGATTCTAATTTGTATGAAGAATCGGCCAAATCGAATCGGCGTAGTGTGCGCACTCCCATACACATACTGATCAACTGCCTGCCCGACTAAACTATCGGCCGACGAAAAATCAACGGTGTGCGCCTACTCTTAAAGTACCTTAACGAAAATGTTTGGGATGTTTATCTGCCTAGCTCGCATCAATATTTATAACTATGTATTTTAAACACAGTAAGCCCTTGAAAAAGAAGCTGACATTAGTGACTGAGTTTCTTGCGCTTCTTCTCAGCACTGGCCCATTTATTGTCCCGAAGCAGCGGTAGGGTTAATACTGGGACGTGTAAAAGTGCTTTTTGAAAGCCTAGTCTGGTCTGTGAGCGCGTAGAATTTTATCCAATGACCCCAGCTACCCATCTTTATCGCTCGCACGTAATTATATTGCTGTCGCGACTGTGCGACGGGCGCCCGCAGTGAGTGTGCGAGCGCGACAGCAACTTACGCGCGAGCGATAAGGATGGGTAGCTTGGGGTCATTGGACAAAATTCTACGTGCTCACAGACCGGGCTTTACTTGCAAAAATTAAATGAGTTTTTTTGGATATTTACCGTTGAGTGTGAGGTTATACGCTCGCTCGCCGCCGGCGCCAGGAATAAGCGAGCGCGAGCAAGCGCGCGCTGCACTCAGAGACAAGCCGCGCGACATGGAGCGGGACTCTGGAAGGAAAGAAAAGCGTTTTATTAATAAAACAAATCGAAGTAAAAACTACACTCTGTAAAGACTGGCAAAAAGCAAGCAGACTGAAAAACAATAAAGAAAAACACTAACGAAGCTCACTCTTTAGCTCTACTCTTTTCCTTACCGCTCCAAAAATCTAAGTAAAAACTGTGCTATGGTTTTCTTTGGGTCTCAAAATACCTTTTATCAAACTTCATATACCTAAGTAGGTATTTAGTGATTTAAGTGTAAATTAGTAATAAAAGCCTCAGAAACTTTCACATTTAAAATATTAAAGCCTGGTCCGTGAGCACGTAGAATCCCGTCCAATGACCCCAAGCTACCCATCCCTATCGCTCGCGCGTAATTATGTTGCTGTCGCGCTCGCACACTCACTGCGGGCGCCCGTCGCACAGTCGCGACAGCAACATATTTACGCGCGAGCGATAGGGATGGGTAGCTTGGGNAATGACCCCAAGCTACCCATCCCTATCGCTCGCGCGTAATTATGTTGCTGTCGCGCTCGCACACTCACTGCGGGCGCCCGTCGCACAGTCGCGACAGCAACATATTTACGCGCGAGCGATAGGGATGGGTAGCTTGGGGTCATTGGACGGGATTCTACGTGCTCACGGACCAGGCTTTAGTAGGGTAGTTAAAGTACCGTTAGCAGCGTGCGCGGTGTAGATGAAACAGAATGTGTCAGGTCGGGGCGCGCGCGGGCCGGCCGCCGCCACCACGAAGCCGAGGGAACCCTCCTGCCAGCTGCCGTAGCACGTGTACACTGGAAAATAGACAAATTTAGTACCAAATAAATAATTTTTCTTTCTTTCAAATAGTTGTTGCACTTTGAAATTAAATTTGTGACACTACTCCACTGCCAGTAAGTGGAGTTAAGTGAGTGATTACAAATGGATAGGTCTAAGATGTAATTTAAATAGATATTAGATATGTCGCAGCCAAAGCTTAAAGAACGTAGCACATAAAATTCCATTCATACTCTTAGTTCATACTGCAACGCACACTTATTTTTACGGAAGTCAGCCCTATAGCTTCGGCGCAGTGCCGATCACTGACGTTTGTCAACAAAATGGTGCTTGACTCTTGAGACAGGCTAAATTACACCATATTGTTAATGACATTGAGCATACATTTTTTTAAATACCTTCGCGAAGTAAAACTTCTGTACGTAGTACTTATTATTATTCTGTATCCGCACCGTAATGTTAACGTCACCTCGCGGTTGACAGCGCGCGAAAGGTGATGACCCCTTTCCGAGTTAATAAGTCTGCTATGACCTTAATTAGCCTTCAATCAACAGCCCTAGCCTTTTTATTAAACGGCGGCCTGAATAATATTCAGCCATTCCATCAAACAGCTAGGCAAATGACTTGGGTCGATCGACTCTAGCATTAACAACTTTCGTCTTCGAATGGTTTGTGTATTCGACAAAATTCGATACTCAACCTTCGAATTAAACGATAACGTGACAATTTTGATCCTCAAAATAATATTCGTGCAACCATTTCTCATAATAAGTTCACTTTACGACACGTTCACAAGGGCGCTATTGCATAAATCTTTTGATAGCGATTCGAATACGCAAACGATTCGAACTCGAAAGTTTTGCGTGCTAGCCGTACAGTTCATTTAATTTAGTTCCACTTTCTGCCACCTAGCGCCGTAACTCTCCAATGTAATGTTAAGCTAGATGTATCTGTGATGTGCTCTAGTCTGTACACTGTAATACGACAAGAAGTACTGTCATACTCAGCATAAAGACGTCCTAGAAAAATAAAATATTGACAGGGGGTAGCGGGTAAATAATGTCCCAAGACCAATCCATCAGCAGAAGGCAACTATAGAAGGTCTCTAAAATCAAAACTAGGATTAAATAGAAGGTCTCTAAGATCAAAACTAGGGGCGACGATAGACCATAATAGACTCATGCGACACCTATAAACAAAAGGGGCGCCTATAGACAATCTTCAAGATCCAAAGGGCGCCTACAGACATTTCTGAGCTCCAAGGGGTATCTGTAGACAATCTCTAAGCTCCTAGGAGTGCCTACAGACAATCTTCAGCTACTCACCAGTAGTCAGGCAGTGCGACTTGAACTCAATGGTGTCCTGCGAGGCTCCACAGTTGAAGCTGGCACTGTCGTACGAGCCTTGGTAGCACTCGGCTGCTTCGTTGGGATCAGGATCGCCTGGGGACAAAGTTACAATGTTAGCGTGAATTCACAACATTGTAAGTTATAAATTATAAATAACTTGAAAAAATCTAGCAACCTAAAGCGGAAATCGAACCCACGACTCTAAACGACTTCTACGACGTAGTTGTAACAGAGTAAATACAAATGAGTAGGTCATCTTCATAGAAACTCACCGAGCGCGGTTTGTATGTGAGCGCGCGCCAATACGTATGCGGCGCGCACGCACACACTGACAAAATTCGGCGCAACAACCCGCTAATCCACGCTATCCTTAAGGACTGACTGACAGCAAATCGAACGCACAGCGTTGAATAGAGCTCTGTGATTAGTTCGCTTCAGTTCACACACAAAGTAATCAAAATATGTGCTTATTACCCACTGCGGTATCAGTACCCATACGCAAGCAATGTAAACTATTTACATTATGTCGTCGCTGCTGTCATCATTGCTGTCACTAGTAATTTGTTCTGTTTTGGGCATATTGCTGCGACACCAGCCCCGCCCCCTTGTCACATCTTCCTTTACTTTCTGTGATCTGTGATATATCTACATGATGATGATGATGATGATGATGATGATGATATTAATGTTAGCTCACCTATAGTAGTCTGCTGTCGCCGCTTGCGCCGGTCGGCGAGAGAATTCACCACGGAGTAGCGTCCGAACACCGGGCAGCGTGACGGCGTCAGGTACGTCGCTGGAATGGAGGATAAATTGTTAATACCATTGGTTAGATAGATTAACCGCCTCTGTGGTCTAGTGGTAAGACCACCTGCTACAGACGCAGAGGTCCCGGGTTCGAGTCCCAGTGGGGGCAGATTATTCTGTTCGGTTTGATTGGTGGTAGAGCTGTTCTAAGTCTTGAGGTTTCCGGGTGAAGCTCGCTTTCGCCTTCGGCCTTATCATCCATCAGGTGAGTGAGAGCTTCCACTTTGTGGATAAAAAAATAATAATAAAGGTAGCAGAAAGGCGCTGGACACAGGCCGCTACCAATCGATCAACATGGAAATCATTGGGGGAGGCCTATGTTCAGCAGTGGACATCCTGTGGCTGAAATGATGATGACGATTACCAAAGACAGCACCCTCTAAGTGCAAGTACTAGAGGTGGGAACTAAACCGGGTCTATGGGTGGGAAATTGCTGGACTGGATGCCGGGATATTGATGAGACTTCGGGACGCCTGCCACATCAAATGTTTTTTTTTTTTTTTTTTTTTATCCACAACGAGGAAGCTCTTGGCCTGTATCTCACCTGATGGTAAGTGATGATCAGGCCGAAGGTGGAAGCGAGCTTCTTGTCTCATCTTGATAATTACGGCAGACGGAGACTCGCCGCTCACTAAATGGGCCGTCCCATTAAAAGCTGCCAGATGGCAGCGAGAGCAGCAACATTGGTGTGCAAGATCGCGTTATCGGTCAGCATGCCCCCGGCGTTATGACATTTTACACTTCCAACCTGGAGCATAGGTTCTGCTCTTGCTACTCCACTCCTGGCCGGTTAAGGCAAGCCAGGAGGCGAGGCGCCAAATCAATCCGGGCCCTCGGGAGATTATTCTGTGGACTCGTCCTGCTGCAGCTCCAGCACGCCACTGGCTCGCTATAGTCTGGTCCGGGAGCACGTACAATTTTGTCCAATGACCCCAAGCTACCCATCCTTATCGCTCGCGCGTAATTATATTGCTGTCGCGACTGTGCGACGGGCGCCCGCAGTGAGTGTGCGAGCGCGACAGCAACTTACGCGCGAGCGATAAGGATGGGTAGCTTGGGGTCATTGGACAAAATTCTACGTACTCACGGACCAGGCTTTATCTACCTTTTTTTTCTAATTTAAAATGTTGGCTGTGGAGGCACGCCTATTAAAAGTCATGAAATCAACGGCTCGCTACATCTACGGTACTCCATATTAAAAGTCATGAAATCAATCGGTTGTTTAATCAGTGTCATGACATCAAAAGTCGCGGTGGGTAAATAACGAACTTCTCAGGGTGGGTAAGTAATATTTTCCTACCAAATTTTGTACTAAAAGGTAAAGTATTAAGAAAAAACAATTTTTTAATCATACATAATTGTGTATTTAAATAATGAAATAAAGTAATTAATTAGTACATGTTTAAAGTAAAGTTAAAGTTAAAGTATCTTATTGTGTATGATACCTACTATAAAAAAGAATTGCTTGCTATTCCTTTCAGAAATTGAAAAACATCCATACTATAGTCACGCCGTTCAAGAAACCGCGAGATTGCTTCTTGATGCATCCTCTTTTTCTTTCTAGGTGGAGTAGCTGGTACCCCGCTTTCCATTCTGGCAATTGTTAAGTTGGTGGCTGCTTGTTCTTTTTTTAGCTCACCAATTGTGACATAAAGACCCATTTTTTTATTATCCATTAAGGAGTTCCAGCGTCTGTGCCACGCTTCAATTTTATTTTGAGTCCTCGGCAAATTACTGTTGTTATGGTGCACTGACCACAATTCTGGAGGAAATACTGGGACTGTTCTACGTATAGTTAGTTTTGAGTCACCAGTATTTCGCGATACCAGTTTTCCGTTCACGTAATTGGTTTCAAACCATTCCACAATTCTAGTATCATCTGTTGGAAAAACATTTTCCTTCAAAAGTGCGAAAACTGACGGTATCTCTATAGGTGGTAAATACGCTAAAGCGATGAAATGACGGATCTTAAGAGAAAATTCGCCATCTTCAACATTCATTGTAACGTACCTACTAATTATTATGGAGTACTGTATATGTAGCGACCCGTTGATGCATAGTTGTCGATATCTAGACAATAAATACATCGACGTTCGATAACAAAACATTCATTGTAACGTACTAATTAATATAGAGTACCGTAGATGTAGCGACCCGTTGATGCAAAGTTGTCAATATCTAGACAATAGATACTTCGACGTTCGATAGCAAGTATGACACCCCAGCGCGGAGCCCTGCTGGAGCTCAGCCACTGGCGGCTATATCGGCTCGCGCGTAATTATGTTGCTGTCGCGCTCGCACACTCACTGCGGGCGCCCGTTGCAGAGTCGCGACAGCAATATAATTACGCGCGAGCGATAAGGATGGGTAGCTTGGGGTCATTGGACAAAATTCTACGTGCTCGCGGACAGACTATAAGTAACACAGTAGTATAAATATTATTCTGTGACTCACTGATGAGCGTGACGTAGGGCGGGGTCTCGGGCTGCGCGCAGGCGTCGTCGGGCGCCTCCCACAGCGCGGAGCCCTGCTGTAGTTCAGAAGCTGGCTGCTAGAAGCTTTGTTTTGTCACCTGTCATCCGCTTTGCACTGGAGGGAAGTCGAACCTTATCTTCGAACTCCTGCTACTGTTGCGGGTCCAATGACAGTTAAACTTGCCCCCGGGACAAACTTGGCCTTCACTGTTGGGTTATTGGCGGTCAAGCTGAAGATCCTGGCTACACAGGAGTTGCAGCGGTGGGAACGAGTGCTCTAAACCAGTGCGAACGCGAATTTTTTCTCCTTTCTATTGCAAATTTATAATTTTATTACAAGTCACAATGGGAAGAATACGCGCGCGTACGTCACTCACTACGAATGCCTTTTTAAACATCCCAGGAGAGTACGCCGTGCGTGTTTTGTTATAGTTGGGGAGATGAACATAACCTAATTCACGTAACAAAACTTCCAACGACATGCAAGCGATTTGATCGCTAGAGTCACTTTTCGTATCCACGTGTTAATCGCCTGATTTTGTTTCGATTTCGTTTTTATGCGTATTCAATCGTTACCTCCGCGGTATTCATCACCTAACCTATTTTGAAGATTGGTTCAAGTGATTAAACGTCAAAGAAGAACGGTCACGCCCCATACAAAAAAAACCCAGACCCGACAGAAACGAGACATACCTCAGTTGTTTTGTCTCGTCTTAATTAGTTAAATTATATATTTTTTATATTCGAAATCTATGTATAACACCAAAATATTACCCTTTGTTTTTGTTTAGGCGTTATACAAAAACTAATACAAAATGCTTATTTATCACCAAAATTGGTAAATGTATGTACCTAAATGTCTATTACAGCTGCTATGGAATGTATGTAGGTGACCTGGAGATACAACCGGATTATACAGGGTGGTTATACATATGGAACGATAAGTGATCTCACTCGATTATTTCTAAACTATACAAGATATCGAAAACTAGTTACTGGTTCTGAACGTGCTTCACGAGCTCTTTCAAATGGTACCATTAATAGGGTACAGATTATGGAAGCTGGTAACATTGAATTTTTGGATTTTGTAACTTATTATTTTTTCCACCCTGTATAATCCGGCTGTATCTCCAGGTCACCTAGATACATTCTATAGCAGCTGTAATAGACATTTAGGTACATACATTTACCAATTTTGGTGATAAATAGGCATTTTGTATTACTTTTAGTATAACGCCTAAACAAAAACAAAGGGTAATATTTTGGTGTTATACATAGATTTCGAATATAAAAAATATATAATTTAACTAATTAAGACATGACAAAAAAACTGAGGTATGTCTCGTTTCTGTCGGGCCTGGGTCACAGATGACCGTTCTTCTTTTAATGACAAATCATTGAGTTGCGATCCTATCGAGTAATCGTTCTATTGAAATGACACGTGAATACGGATTTAGGACTGTTTTTCAATAGGACGACTTCTAAAGGTCAACGAGATTTTGTCTGTCACACTAAACCCTACTAAGGTACATATTATTCATCTATGTACTTACTAATAAGCGTGACGTAGGGCGGGGTGTCGGGCTGCGCGCAGGCGTCGTCGGGCGCCTCCCACAGCGCGGAGCCCTGCTGCAGCTCCAGCACGCCGCTGGCTCGCTGGTAGAACTTCAGGCACACGTGGCCGGACTCGCTGGAAGAAGAACAGCAATTTATATCCTTGGACGATTTGAAACGCCATCTAAAGCCCGGTCTGTGAGCACGTAGAATTTTGTCCAATGACCTCAAGCTACCCATCCTTATCGCTCGCGCGTAATTATGTCGCTGTCGCGCTCGCACACTCAATGCGGGCGCCCGTCGCACAGTCGTACAAAATTCTATGTGCTCACAGACCAGACTATAGTGCTAAACTAACAAAAGCAGAGTAATTTTGGTGGGTCCCTGCGATGAGTGAGATGAGTCCCACATAAAACCTTCCGTGCCTGTTAAAACACAGTTTTTATCATGCCCTCCGCGATCTCTCTACGGTAGTGGAAACACCTAAAAATCTGGAATAAGTTATCAAATACTATGAGAGAACAGAGGAATGGTATGTTGATAGTAAGTACAATAAATAATTACATCACTAAGAAGTACATTTTTGTAATACGATAGATGATTGATTGATTATGATAAAAATATAGGAACGGCCCATATAACCTAAGTAAGTTTTTCGTAGATACGCCATAAAGTTAGAGCGAAATGGTACTATAGTTGAGAGAGATGGAGAAAGAGGAGAGCCTACAGAGCATAAATACAAGCAGAAAGCTGCGTTGCTATTTGAAAAGAACATTGCTTTCATTCTTCAAACACTAAACGTCTCCAATCTCTCCTTAACCCCCTACAAAAAAGAGTGATGTTAAAAGTTTGATTGCTATGTACAGTCAGCGTCAAACAATTCGTGACACCCAAAGTAGCCAAAAATTTCGCAACGTCTTTGTTACAATTGGAATAAGGTTGTGTTGTCAACTTTTTGACCACTTTTGGTATCACGAACTATTTGATCTGTGGAACCATATCTCTAAATTTTTATTTTATTTCAAAGCTGGTTTTTAACGGTTCTTGTAATAATTTATGTCTTGTATGTAAGTAGGTACTCACCATCCTCGCGTGACGTGCGCCACGAGCGTGACGCGGTCGCGCGCCTGCTCCAAGATGGAGTGGCAAACCAGGCGCTTCTCCTCGGCCAGGCTGTCGCCGTTCATGATCTGGAACAAAAGTCAATAAATAATAATAATATCTTAATGTAAGAAAAAAGTGTATGAATTATTGTGATTCCTTTGGGTCCAGGACATTAGGAAGCTGGAAACATTGATTTTTCGGATAGATCCAGTTTATTCTGTAACCTATTATTAATATCATTTGTTAGAGCTCATGAAGCACTTTCAGGATCGATAACTAGTTTATTGATATCTTGTATAGTTTAGAAATAATCGAGTGAGATCACTTATCGTTTCCACCCTATATAATGTGTATATAAAACTCAAAGAGGACTGACTGACTGATATAGTGATCTATCAACGCACAGCTCAAACCACTGGACGGATCGAGCTGAAATTTGGCATGCAGGTAGATGTTATGACGTAGGCATCCGCTAAGGAAGGATTTTACGAAACTCTACCCCTAAGGGGGTAAAACGGGATCCACGCGTACGAAGTCGCGGGCGGCCGCTAGTACTACATTCATAAAACTCATAAAAATCTCGTTTCAGCCAAAAGACGTCCACTGCTGGACAAAGTCCTCCCCCAAGGATTTCCACAAAAACCGGTCCTGCACCGCTCGCATCCAGGCACCTCCCGCCACCTTCACTAGATCGTCGGTCCACCTAGTGGGAGGCCTGCCCACGCTTCGTTTTCCGGCTCGTGGTCGAACTTTCCTGCCCCAGCGGCCATCAGCTCTATGAGTGCTATCTAGATGAGTGTATAAAACTCACTTGTTTCTGCAAGTAGGCTTTTAAAAAGCACTTTTACACGTCCCAGTATTAACCCTACCACTGCTTCGGGATAAAAAAAATATACAACGGGACTATTCCCACCTCTCGTTCCCACCACTGCAACTCCTGTGTAGCCAGGATCTACAGCTTGACTGCCAATAACCCAACCAGTGAAGGCCAAGTTTGTCCCGGGGGAAAGTTAGACTGTCATTGGACCCGCAACGAAATTAATCAGAAGAACCTATGTTCTTCGAAATTAAGGTTCGACTTCCCTCCGTTGCAAAGCGGATGACAGGTGACAAACAAATGTTTAAAACCTTTAAGAAAAGATTAACAAAAAATATATGAGCTGATGATGAAGTTCTACTGACCTTGAGCGTGGCGTTCTTGGTGGTGAAGTGGTACTGGTGCTGGTGGTCGAGGCTGAACCACTTGTGGTGCTCCACGATCCATGACGGGAAGTGGCAGCGGTTGTGCTCGTCGTCGCCTGGAATATTGGTAAATAATTTTTAAATAAATTGAAACAATCGAATTGCCCAAGGTGGGAATCCAACCAATGCCATTGGGAGAGGTTAATTGTATGGAATAGATTGACTAGGAGTGGATTGTACTGAATGGAACGTCCCAATTGGATTGAACGGAATGGATTCTCTCAATTTAATTGTCTATAATGGATTGTCTCAAATGCATTACATACTAACTGGTAGTGAGATTCATAATACAACTGCCGTCTGTCGGCGATAAGACGCCGTTGCGTGTCGCGTCACCGGACTGAGCTATGTTATAGGTCATGCTATGTCACTATTATATGTAGAATGGATTGTCTGAAGTGGATTGTATGGAATGGATTGTCTGAATTGGATTGTCTAATGTCTTAAGTGGATTGTATACTAACTGGTGGTAAGTTTCATAATCCGGCTGCCATCTGTCGGCGATGACACGCCGTTGCATGTCGCGTCGCTGGACTGAGCGATGTTGTACGTCATGCTATGTCACTATTGTATAGAATGTATTGTCTCAAGTGGATTGTATGGAATGGATTGTATGGAAAGGATTGTCTGAAGTGGATTGTATGAAATGGATTGTCTGAAGTGGATTGTCCAATATCTCAAGTGCATTGTATACTAACTGGTGGTAAGCTTCATAATCCGGCTGCCATCTGTCGGCGATGACACGCCGTTGCATGTCGCGTCGCCGGACAGGGCGATGTTGTACGTCATGCTATGTCACTGTTATATGGAATGTATTGTCTCAAGTGGATTGTATGGAATGGATTGTCTGAAGTGGATTGTATGGAATGGATTGTCTGAAGTGGATTTTCTAATATCTCAAGTGGATTGTATACTAACTGGTAGTGAGCTTCATAATCCGGCTGCCATCGGTCGGTGACGACACGCCGTTGCATGTCGCGTCGCCGGACTGGGCGATGTTGTATGTCATGCTTTTATCGCTGTGCTGCCCTTTGTAGATGAAGCACCTGGAAATTACGTAACGTAGGATATTTAGTTAAAGATGAACATGTTACAATACATCTTTTTTTACATCTATAAAAGCGAAAGGTCACTGACTGACTCACTCACTCATCACGAAATCTCAGAAACTACAAGTGCTAGGAGTCTCAAATTTTGCATGGGGGTTCCTTTTAGAACGTAGGTGCTCACTATGAACGGATTTTACGAAACATCACCCCTAAGGGGGTAAAACGGGATCCACGGGTACGAAGTCGCGGGCGGCCGCTAGTTATTATTAATCTCGTTATCTAGGGTTAACCCCTCGAGGTAATCTAAATTAATGCTTGTGTTATGACTACGCCACAATAGTCGAGTGGCGGGGATCGAACCCGCGTTCCTGAGACCACGAGTCGGCCAGTCGGACACCTTCCTTCACCTTTTGGCTATCGTCGTTTCTAAGGGCTATATTTCACCGGGACACCATGGCGGCGCAACCAGTCGCCGCTACCAACAAAATGTATACAGCTTTGCGCAACCAAACCAGGTGAGTAACTATAGAGCTGCATACATTTGTTGGTAGCCGGCGACTGGTTGCGCCGCCATGGTGTCCCGGTGAAAAATAGCCCTAAGGCTGACTTTCACCACCTAACTTTGACCGTAACTATAACGATAACCGGAGTTTTTTGTATGAAAATTTACAGATTTTTAAGTGAAAGTTAAAGTAAGTTGGTGCAGCCCTGCCTAAGATTTTAAGGATAATAAAACAAGTGGATACCTGTAGGTGTCCTCATCAGAGACGATGGAGTTCCTTCGCACTTGCGATATCTGCCCCACCAGGTACCTGGTCGAGCCTTCCTTCCACGTCGCCAGGCACACCAACTCCTCCACTGGAATAGAAATAACAGTACACGTAAGTTTAACAGTCATCATCATCATCATTTCAGCCATTGGACGTCCACTGCTGAACATAGGCCTCCTCCAATGATTTCCACAAAGACCGGTTGGTAGCGGCCTGCGTCCAGCGCCTTCCTGATACCTTTATGATGTCGTCTGTCCACGTTGTAGACGTCCCACGCTGCGTTTTTCGGTACGCGGCCTCCATTCCAGAACCTTGCTACCCCATCGGCCGTCAGTTCTGCGTACTATGTGCCCTGCCCATTGCCACTTCAACTTGCTAATCTGTCGGGCTCTGTCAGACTTTAGTTCGTTTACGGATTTGTAACTTTATTATTTCATTTGACTAACCTAATCTATAAAAGGTGTTTGTAATTTCCTTTTAAGGATATTATACTTGCTTGTGTAAAGGAAAAACGTCAGAATTTCTTCATAATAACAGATGATGAACTCTGGAAGTTGACTTACCATTGTTCTCTGTCCCCAGCACATCGGGACAGGCCATGTACCGCAGGTTACCGCATTGGTGCAGTCGCCTGTGATATCCAGTACTAGGTCCGTCACGTGATATTTACCTGTTCTAAGTAGAGGAGCGCGCCACTTGGTTACGTCAAGTGATAATCAGAAAGTACTAGGTCCGCCACGTGATATTTTATACTAGTTCCAATATCACCCGTTATATTTTACCTGTTATATGGAACGGGCAGGGTTGCGGTACCGGGGGCTCCATCCTAAACATTAGGTAGAGAGGTGCGTCGCCGCAGTTCTCGATTGCGTGATATTTATTATAATGGCAAGTATTCGTCAGGCCAATGTCCCAACAATACGCAGTAACAATAGTACGCAGAACTGACGGCCGATGGGGCAGCAAGGTTCTGGAGTGGAGGCCGCGTACCGGAAAATGCAGCGTGGGACCTCCACCCACAAGGTGGACCGATGACATCATAAAGGTAGCACGAAAGCGCTGGCGCTACCAACCGGTCAACATGGAAAGCATTGGGGGAGGCCTATGTTCAGCAGTGGACGTCATATGGCTGAGATGATGATGATGATGTCCCAACAGTAGACTGCTGTATCCTGAAGACTTACCATTGCTCTCTGTCCCTGGCACATCGGGACAGGCCATGTACCGCAGCAGTAGCCTGGAGTCGTCCGTGCACGCTTCGGCACGCGACGGGGGATTGGTGCAGTCGCCTGTGCCCCTGGAATTACAACAAATGATAGTGTTAAGAAAGAAAACAAGAAAAAATATTTGTTGCAGCGTAAAATAAAGCCTTTATTAAGACCATTCGAGTCGTAATGGACTAAGAGCCAGTGAACGCCAGAACGTTGGACTATCATGAAGTTCTTGGTTTTCTCACCACGTAAGTTTGAACCATCATGAAGTTCTTGGAAACTTCATGGTTTATACGAAGGTTTGGCTCTGGCTCTGGCTCTTGCTCTGGGTCCTACTCTAGCTCGTAAGATAAGGTTAAGTTACGACAACGTAACATCAGTATTATATCTCTCATGTTAAAATTGAACGGCTATTTTTATAAATAAACTAGTACCAAAATCACTCTCAATCACAACCTTATAAGATTAACCAAAATCTACCGTTATCATTACTCAACACTCAATGATTTATTACATCTAATGCCACTCTGTTCTCCTCTGCTCTGGTGGATCCGTGATATTTTACACTAGTTTCGTCACGTGATATTTATACTAGTTCCAAAATCACCTGTTATTTTGTCACGTGATATTTTAGCTGTTTAAGTAGAGAGGCGCGTCACCACTTGGTAATGTCACGTGATAATCAGAAATACTAGGGTCGTCACGTGATATTTAACACTAGTTCCAAATACCTGTTATAAGTGAACGTGAAGGGCGCAGGATGGAAGGGGCAGGGCTGCGGTACCGGCCGCGGCTCCTTCCTGAACATGGAGTAGAGGGGCGCGTCGCCGCTGATCTGTTCGCATATTGAGGATAACGAGTCCTTGGACCAACTGGGACCTGGAATTATAAGTAGTACATATTAGTGGTCAATATACCAAATTACCTCCTTAGGTCATTTAGATGTCCTTACATCAGAATAATTAAACACTTCAATTCATTTAAAAAACTCCGTTTTTCTTGTCACTACTTTTTGGGACATCCTGTATTTAAATTAATAAATGCTATTTTATTATAATATCTCAATTCTTTGACGACTGAAGTAACTGCCAATTTCTATTGTTGTCCGACAAATTGTATGACGAAACGGCTTAGTATGTAGTCGATTCGCACGAATGTGCGAAACTCCCCTCTCATTAATAATATTGTTTTAGTAGGCGTTTCGCCCGGATGTATTAAAATCGCGTGCGAATCGACTCCTTCGAGAACTAGTAGTAGGTATGTGGGCAAAGTGAAATAATCCTTCAGGAATGGTCTAGGTGTGAATGGTAAGATTTATTATTTATAGTCCCATAAAAACTATAATCCGATCACCGGTGCCGCCACGTTTATTGTTCCACCTTTTAATTTTTCCAAGTCCTATCTAGTCAAGTATTTCTATACCAAAATAATTCATCAACGGTTTAGGCAGGCATATAAACGTTATTAATAAATAACTAAAATATGAAAATATGTGTGTTACTTACTTTCTTTATATTGAAGTACATATTTGTGCTTTTCATGTATCACCATGCATCTGTATGAGTCGTCGCTTCTGAAAATGATAATAATACAAAATTAAATATAAATTTGTAATAAACGTTAAATTAACTATAATAAAACGTAGATACTTATTCTATCTCTTATCAAATGACTAGCTTTCCGCCCGCGGCTTCGCCCGCGTGGAATTTTGTCTGTCACAGAAAAACTTTATCGCGCGCGTCCCTGTTTCAAAAACCGGGATAAAAACTATCCTATGTTCTTTCCCGGGACTCAAACTATCTCTATGCCAAATTTCATCAAAATCGGTTGCGAGGTTTAAGCGGGAAAGCGTAACAGACAGACAGACAGACAGAGTTACTTTCGCATTTATAATATTAGTTGGGATAACTACAACGAGGAAGCTCTTGGCCTGTATCTCACCTGATGGTAAGTGATGATCAGGCCGAAGGTGGAAGCGAGCTTCACCCGGAATCCTCAACCACGGAGCAACTGGCTATCTTACTTAAAGTAAATGCTATTTTCACGCGTACGAAGTCGCGGGCACAGCTAGTCTATACTAATTCAGTTAGTGTTATTAACTGATTATCGTTGATTGGCAATTCATATTAATTAACACACTAATTAATCAGATATGTTAATCAACAAAACTAATCAATGAGGTAATCACTATTTAGAGGGTGTACGTTACTCCAGCTGGAAAGTAGCTCCTAGAGTGATACGAGTAGAACGTATAATTAGTTCCCAACATGGTGTAAATGTGCGCCAAATTAGAGATTTGTGCGTGCTGTCGTTTTGGTACAAAACGGAAAAAACGATTCCTGCTGGAGTAATAGAGGTAAGACAATAGAGCCCGTATTCACAAACATTACTATGAGGTATCACAGTGCGCGTGGACGCACGCGAGGATGACACATGAACAAATCACAGAGCTCTATTCAACGCTGTGCGTTCGATTTGCTGCTTCACTTAAGCAAGCATAGTTTGTGAAAACGGGCGTATATTCAATACGGTAGAGACCCCGATTTTGGTCACATAATCTATCAAAAATACTGACATTAAAAATGATATTCTTAAGGCGGTTATCACACTGCGCCGCGCTCCGCGGAGCGCGGGACGACAGATTTAATCATTGTATGCAAGTACCTCAGTTTGTATAGAAAACACGCGCGGCACTTCACACTGACAACGCGTCCGCGCGCGGGTTTTTTTATATGAAATCACGGCGGAGCGCGGCGCAGTGTGATAACCGCCTAAAGGACGAAGCCCATTTATCAACCTGGAAACGGATCGTAACCGTATCGACTCGAGGCGATCAGTATTCTTTGAATGAAACTCCGTACTGCAACGCACACTTATCCGTACCATAACGTAAACGCCTCATTTTGCGGCGAAAAGGAATACGGTATTGATCCCTTCCCGGGTTGAAAAATGTGCTATGACCATTAGGCTACTGTCTTTATAATCGCTGTGGTTGCAAAAGAAACTCTACTGACCTGTCATAAAGTAGAAACTTGTCTGTAGACTCAGTCTCCGCGCACTCGCCCTTAGACTGTATGTGCGTGGAGTTGATGACGATGAGTCCAGGGTACCCTGACTGGAACCAGCTGCCGGTCCAGCTCTCGGGGAAGGTGCAGCCCCCGCCTGGAAGAGAAGAGAAGAGAGCTTAGTACAGAAGAGAACTTAGAAGGGGAGAAAAGAGAGCTTAGGCTGGTTTTAGTGTCACGCGGACCGTCCGGTGCGGACCCGCTCCGCACGGCCAATCTGTATGAACTTCTACGGAGCGTTTTAGAGTAATGCGGTCCGGAGGAACCGCTCCGCTCCCTAGCAGTTCATACAGATCGGCTGTGCGGAGCGATCCGCACTGACAGTCCGCGTGACACTCAAAACATCATAACACCGATGGGGCAGCAAGGTTCTGGAGTGGAGGCCGCGTACCGGAAAACGCAGCGTGCGACGTCCACCCACAAGGTGGACCGACATCGTAAAAGTAGCAGAGCGCTGGACGCAGGCCGCTACCAACCGGGCAACATGGAAAGCATTGGGGGAGGCCTACGTTCAGCAGTGGACGTCCTGTGGCTGAGATGATGATGATCATCATGACACGAGACTCATAGGGCGTCCATTATTAAAGATTTTTTTATCCAATAAACTTTCTTTCATAATAACGTGATACACGTAATAACGTGAGGTGATTTGGAATTTTTGGTCTCGTTTTATCACAAAGTATCGCCTTTTGAAATGGAATCCTATCCTACTAATATTATAAATGCGAAAGTTTGGATGTCTGGCTGGATGTTTGATGAACTGAGCGGATTTTGATGAAACTTTGCAGTATTATAGTTTATAACCCAAAATAACATTAGGCTATAATTTATGACGATCTGTGACAAACTAAATTCCACGCGGGTGAAGCCGCAAGCAAAAGCTAGTCTTACATAAATACACTGGCCTGCAAAACTAAAGTACTTATCACGGATTTAAATACTTTCAAAATAAAAAGGACTTGAGATACATAGTTAGAAAAAAAGTTTTTTTTAAATTTTCTATGGTTTAGAAAAAGTACTAGACTACACTCATAACTGAACTCCCCTAAATAAAATCTAAATCAAGGGGCCCTCATGTTTGATTAAAGTCTCAATACATTCAATTGATACCATCACCATTGACCTAACAAATAGTAATTGATAGGAAGCCACTGGTTACCATATACCATCCCATAAAACCATTGTTCACCACCGAGGGAGCTTATGCCTTGTTCGCACTAGTCGAGTAAATCTCATAAAAAATCAAAATCAAAAATAGTTTATTCAATTTTGACCACTAGTGGTACTTATGAACGTCAAATATAGTAAAAAAGGTAGCCCTTAAGGGGCACTTTACATGTCTCCTTATCTTTTGGGCCCTACCATCGAGACAAATATAGCAAGTGCTGAGAAGAAACGCTAGAACAAACTTAGTCACCACTAACGGGACTATTTTCTATGACTATGTCCCACCGCTGCAACTCCTGTGTAGCCAGAATCTACAGCTTGACCGCCATAAAAAACCCAACCAGTGGAGGTCAAGTTTGTCCAGTTTGAAGTCACCACTAGTCAGCAAACTTATCAACTCGGAAAGGGATCAACACCGTATCGCCTTTCGCGAGCTGTCATTGCCTTTCGCGCGCTGTCAATCGCGAGGCGAGGCGTTTACGTTACGGCACAGTTACGGTGCGGATAATGTGCGGTGCAGTATGGAGTTTCATACAAAGAATACTGATCGCCTCGAGTTGATACGGTTACGATCCCTTTCCGGGTTGATAATTGTGCGACAACCTTTATAGACTATTTGATCAACGGGACTATTCCCACCTCTCGTTCCCACCATTACAACTCCCGTGTAGCCAGGATCTACAGCTTGACCGCCAATAAAGACCCAACCAGTGAAGGTCAAATTAGTCCCGGGGGAAAGTTAAACTGTCATTGGACCCGCAACGAAATTATTCAGAAGATGGTTCAGGTTTTTTGATCAGTAGTTTAGTTACTAAAGGCGAGTTACTCTACTAACCGACTAGTGTGAACAAGGCTTAAGAGCTAGTTTACGAGCTATCATAGCTATACGCGAGCTATCTACACTTTACGATGCTGTAAAGCTGTATTTTTTATCGTCAAAACTATGAAGGCTGTATAGTAGTTTTCCTTTGTGCTGGCGCGGCAGTAAAAACCATTATCCGTCAAAATATTCCACAGATTAATAAAGGAAAACTGGCGGGAGATTCGAATGGAAAATAAAATGTTTAATGCAGGTTATTAAAAATGAGTTGGGGTTTTTCGGAGTGCTTGTTTATTTGGGCGTAAAGTTAAGATAAAAATGTGATGTAGGTTAGAAATAACTATACTTTAGTGTTTTTAGAGGCGAAAATTTGAGGTTACAACTTTGATAGTAAGGCCAAAGTTCCCCTATATACAGTTTCAATAACAGTTTAGGTACCAAAACCTAGGAATATTTCATACTTTTATTTACTTTTCTGTACTAAACTTATGTATTTATGTGTACATGTTTTTTATGCAGAACAAGGCAGGTATTTTACCCCATACTCAATATGTTTATTGTTTCCATAATAACAGTAATGTAGAATTGTAGATGTTACAGTGTGTTAACACTGATCAGTCTAGGATGGTTAGAGTCAATAGTAGAGATGAAACGGATATCCGGTAACTATCCGGTAGGCCGGATATCCGGCCTAAATTTACTATCCGGCCGGATACCGGATAGTAACTCACTATCCGGCCGGATACCGGATAGTAACTCACTATCCGGCCGGATACCGGATATTAAAAAACTACGACAATTTCCTATTAATAAAATGAAATACATTAAATCTTTGGGGTAAACAAATATCAATAAAATGCCTTATAACAATGACGGCTTTTAGTAAAAGTCCAAAAAGTTACAAAAAAGCCATATTAAGGCCTTTCAAAAAACTAATTTCTTTTTCTGGGCTATTATCTCTAATGACGAATACATAAATGGTAAATATCTGTTAATGTCAAAATATTGCCAAATAAATTTTCGCTATTCAATCACACACTCACGATGGCAACCAAAATCGCCCGAATTAATCTGCCCCCTAGACAAGTGGCAAAATCTGACATTCTATTCGGATGAATTCGATTTTCGAAAAGTGACTAGTCTAGTCTACTAATAGACCCACTGATCGCGTTCGAAACACCTGTGCGGCGCTAAACTCGTCACGACATGCAACGAGACAATGGGCCAACTATCCGGCCGCCGGATATCCGGCTATCCGGCCTAGCAGCTGGCCGGATATCCGGTATCCGGCCAAACAACTATCCGTTTCATCACTAGTCAATAGGCACTTACAGGGCAGGAAATGTATCTGCCCTGTAAGTGCCTATTCACTCCCGCTTTGAAAAGGCCCGGATTATAGGTAGGCTGTTCGGGAGAGACAGCAGCAAGCAGCGAATTCCAATCCCTAGCTGTTCGCATTGTGAAAGAGTTTCATTTATTTGAAGTATTTTATGACATGGCCTTTCTAATAAAATTTATAGTCATGTACTTACATTCCAGTCCTCTAAATAAAATCTAGGAATAATAGAAAACTACTCTATTATTTAATATTTTACAGTCGTTGAGCACAAGTCTAGGTTATTATAGGGGTAGAACAATACAATGCATTATAGACATACCTACTTTATTCATTCATATGCACTAGGACCACTGCTATTCGATTCCCATTCTTAATTATTGAAAAATTAAAAAGGTGTGGGTTTGTTGTGGTCTAAGTTAAAGTACGTAGCGATTAAAGGACGTCGCACATTTATCAACCCGGAAATATCAACTCGAGGCGGTCAGTATTCTTTGTATGAAACTCCATACTGCAACGCACACTTATCCGCACCGTAACGTAAACGTCTCTCCTCGCAATTGACAGCGCGTGAAAGGCGATCACAGCTCACGAAAGGCGATACGGTGTTGATCCCTTTATGTTAGGGCTATATTTCACCGAGACACCATGGCGGCGCAACCAGTCGCCGGCTACCAACAAAATGTACACAGCTCTATAGAGAGTTACAGTCACCTGGTGTCCGTTTGGTTGCGCAAAGCTGTATACATTTTGTTGGTAGCGGCGACTGGTTGCGCCGCCATGGTGGCCCGGTAAAATATAGCCCTTACGGTACGGTGCGGTTAATAAGTGTGCGATGCATTACGGAGTTTCATACAAAAAATACTGACCGCTTCGAGTTGATACGGTCACGATCCGTTTCGGGGTCGATAAGTGTGCTTCAACTTTTAAACTCAGTCAGTATTTAAAACATTTTAGACAAAAAGGGGTTTTCTGTAATTTTCCATAGTCCATCATAAATTTTAAAATATAAAGCTTGTAAAAACGCGTTTCGTTTCTTCTTCGCGCCACAGCAAACCGAGGTATTGTTTTAAGTCGTTGCGTTTTGTTCTTTGCCCCATTGTAAGCGGCCAGGTGTTCGCATTTCCCGTTTTACACTTTTGTGTGCTGATTTTTAGGGTTCCGTGTGAAGTGGGGTTCTGTAGAGTTAACTGAATGTTTATTTAGTTAGGAGCAGTTGTAGTTAGGTTAGATCTGGGGGAATGAGCTATTTTAGCAAGTACAGTTATCGAGAAGTAATAGAAATTTCTCGAATAACTGTCTTCAAAATTACGTAAGTGTCTGAGGTAGGTATATGGTCGCGGTACGGGACGGTGTTGTTGTATCGTAATCTTAGAAACTAAACACCTACAAACTTGAAATTTGGCAGGTAGGTCCTTATAGGGTGTAGACATCCGCTAAGAAGGAATTTTACGAAACTACACACCTTAGGGGGTAAAACGGGGGTTGGAAGTTTGTATGAAAGTCCTACGTTTTTACGCGTACGAAGTCGCGGGCGGCCGCTAGTTAAAGAATATAATATGTATAATAGAATAGTGACTGAGTTTCTTGCGCTGCTTCTTCTCAGCACTGGCCCATTTATTGTCCTAAAGCAGTGGTAGGGTTAATACTGGGACGTGTAAAAGTGTTTTTTAAAAGCCTATTTGCATTAATAAATGAGTTTTTATGAGCTTTTAATATGATCTATACTAATATTATAAATGCGAAAGTAACTCGTCTGTCTCGCTTTCACGCCTAAACCACCGAACCGATTTTGATGAAATTTGGAATAAAGATAGTTTGAGTCCCGGGAAAGGACATAGGATAGCTTTTATCCCGGTTTTTGAAACAGGGACGCGCGCGATAAAGTTTTTCTGTGACAGACAAAATTCCACGCGGGCGAAGCCGCATGCGGAAAGCTATTTTTGAAATCATCACCAGTGAGAAACATTACTCTTTTTAACCACAATCGGGTAATAATAACGTAGGAAAATGGTAATAACCAATTTCAGCCGTTATAAAGGACAGAGATTGATCGAATTCATAATACAAACCAAATAAATTAGAAAGTTATAGGCTTCGAAGTCTGTCAAGGGACTCAGTAACCCCTCTTGCTCTCTCTTTTGCCCGCGGTTTTACTCGGGTGGATACTTATCATAGAACTAGCGGCCGCCCGCGACTTCGTACGCATGGATCCCGTTTTACCCCCTTAGGGGTGGAGTTTCGTAAAATCCTTTCTTAGCGGATCCCTACGTCATAACATCTACCTGCATGCCAAATTTCAGCCCGATCCGTCCAGTGGTTTGGGCTGTGCGTTGATAGATCACAATGTCAGTCAGTCAGTCAGTCACCTTTGAGTTATAATATTTAGATTTAAATGAAATGATAGTAGGCTTTTCTGTGACTATAAAAACAGAATTTCAAACCAAAAGCATTAATAAGATTTTTTGTTTGCGTGTTTTCAAATATTTACGAACGATGGAATATCGTAGACTCTTTCATCCCCTATTTCACCCCATCAATTTAACTGAATTATTAATTAAGATATGGGAAAAACAATTTTTATGATTACTAATATCGTTCAATGAAAGCGATAAAACGTTGTCATCTTCAGAATATTTCAGAATTCACCCCCAAAACTTCCTTAAAGGGAGAAATGGGGTGACAAGGTCTAAAAATCAACATTTGTATGGATTTATCGACTTTCTGAGACAACGAAATTCAAGCGGGCGAAAGCTAAAAACGATAATATAATTTTTAAATGATTATACGTTTTTTTTTTTGTAACTTACTATTTTTATAATACTCAATGTCTACTTCGAAGTTTTTGATTGGAAAATATTGGAAACCTACATTTACCCGGAAAAAATACATAAAATCTACCGTCTTCAACCCTACTATGTCAGGTATATCGTTATAAATAGAAAATTAATTGATTCCTTCACAAAATAAGAAAATGGCTAGGTGAGCTAATAACAGAGGGAACTATGTCTGTCCCTTTCTGACAAGGTACAAAGGTGACATGAGCGAGAGAGATAACGCAACAAATGAGCGGCGTTCATTAGGCATTCAGAAAATGAAACTCAATCATATTATTTCTCGGCGCGTTTAGAAGTGGATGAGTTTATTCAGTATTGAAACATCACATCAATTACTTTTATTTTATAGATCACTAGCGACCCGCCCCTGCTTCGCTCAGGTACAGTGTACTATACCTAAAAACCGTCCTCGTGAATCACTCTATCAATTTAAAAAAAACATCAAAATACATTGCGTAGTTTTAAAGATCTAAGCATACATAGGAACAGACAGGAAAGCGACTTTGTTTTAAACTATGTAGTGATTTACAAAATACAAAACAAAATGGTACCTTTTTACTAGGACTCGATAATTTATTAATCTTTCGTCAAATCCCTCCGTCAACTAAATTTTTCAAATGTTTTTGTTCGAAATATCTACGGATTTCGATGTTTTTACATTTTTAACCGACTTCATCATAATAATTTATTGTTTTTATGACTATTTAAACGATTTGTTAGATGAATTTCGCGAAAGCTTTATTCAGTTGCAGCGAATTAAATATTAACGCTATTTATGTGCTATTTTTTGCAGTAAAAATGTTGCCAGAGGTGGTCAATACAATGATTTTAAATCAAGCTACACTGTGGCGTCTTTATTGTTGTATAGGTATATATTATACACAGTAAATGTTACGCTAAAGACTCTTCTACATTTAAGGCAGAATAGACTGTCATCCATCATCATGAAATCCATTTTGTTAAAACATCAGAAAAATACTGAATTTAAAATCTTGGCTCTCTCTCCGATAAAGCCGTCCGCTCTAGTTACGTCAGAAATAAAATTAAGAAAGCTTTGAGCAGTGTAGGTAATTCAGTTACACGACGCAAAGGCATAGTTGCATTATGTGGTATTATAAGTATGTTATATTATAAGTATGTTACAATTACAATGTTATATTACTAGCTTTTCTCCCCGGCTTCGTCCGTGTACCATTTTTTTCCCCTCGGTACCTCCAACCAGGTACACATTAATTCAAAATAATAAAAAATATTAACTTTTATGTTAAATTTAATTTAATACGCTACGAAAACGACGCATGTTTTTCACCTTGTTCTTACAAAATATTCAAAGTAAAGTAGGTAATTAGGTACATTGATTGTGAATAGGTAGTGTGCTTTGGCGAAAGATTTCTTATACAAACTTTCATCCCCTATATTTTCATCCATTTCAAGTTTCTTTTTGCTATTAAACGTTGATTTATGATCTCTTCTAATATAGAATTTTAGTAAATCAATAAAATGACAAATTTTAAATACTACAACAAAATCATTTTGATCCTCGTCACGTAACTCGTCACTATTTTCGCGGCATTATTTTCCTCGGCCGTTAACCCCAAGAAGGCGGTTGTTTACGTCAAATTTGCAAAATGGCCGCGATGTTAGGTTGTTTATCGGAATTCTCCGCTAAATAGAGCTAACCCAATTTGTGTTTGATAGAATTTTGAAGGCTGCGTTTTGTTTTTATGCATTTTCTTTACCTTCTTTCTGCATTGAGTTGTTTTGCCCTGTAGATGAGAATAACATCAAAGTTTTTTGTTTTCTGTTTGCAGCTGGTAATTCCATCTCAATAGTTAGTAGTTTTAAGCTGGTATTTTTAATGGAGCTATGTTGTATGGAAGGGAACGAAATCTTTTCGCTGGGAGATGTATTACGAGACTATTCCCACCTCTCGTTCCCATTGCTGCAAATCCTGTGTAGCCAGGATCTACAGCTTGACCGCCAATAAAAACCCTGAGATGTACTACTGTCGGGCTAGGGAAATTTGTTAAGTTTTTTGCGTTGTTAAGTGCAATTTTTTTTATCCACAACGAGGAAGCTCTTGTCCTTTTGGTCGAATAAAGGCTCATTCCTACGGATAAATCCACATTTTTGATAGAATTGTTTTTTGCAGGACACACACGACATTCCAGTTTTCCAGATCCCGCTATACTGGATCCTGCAAAACTAGATTGCGGTGGGAAAGGGCCAGGCCGCTAATGATATAAAATAATTTGAATAATGATCCTTCTTATTGAGGGTTACCCTAACTAGAAATCAATAATAACTTAACATAATAATATTATGGCACGTAAATAGGTGATTTAAAAAATGATAATAATGTTTTTTTGTCCCCTACTTTATGCCTTTTGTATTCATTTTACTAACAACAAGGTAACTATTTTCCAACAGATAAAAATCAAACAAACCGCTTAACGTCCACCTCAATGGCGTCCGTCAATTTAAATCGTAATGATAGTAATCGATTGTTACATTGGCCTAATCGATTGTTACACGAACGCGATCGCTCGATAGCCGCCCGTATGTGACAATCAGGTAATGGACGCTCGTAATGACGATATTGTCTAATTCTATTGTTGAGGGCAACGTCACATGTGGAGCTAAGCGAAAAATAGCGATAGATACCACTAAAAAGTAACCTAAGGTCATAGCACACTTATCAACCCGGAAAGGGATCAACACGGTATCGCCTTTCGCTGCGCTGTCAACCGCGAGGCGAGGCGTTTGTAACTTTGTACGGTCCGGTGTGCGTTGCAGTACTGAGTTTCATAAAAAGAATACTGACCTGACTGATACTCGAGTTGATACGGTTATGATTGTGGTTATGATCCGTTTCCGGGTTGATAAGTGTGCTTCGTCAGTGATATTTTCTGAAATCCCATAATCGCTTTTTTTTCCACAACGAAGAAGCTTTTCACCTGCATCTCACATGGAAAGTGATCAGGCTGAAGGTGGAAGCGAGCTTCACCCGGAATCCTCAGTAAAACTTTACATTATTATAGCGTTTAAAATAATATTCTTTAAACAAGTAACTACATGGGCTGGTGCTGAGAAGAAGTTCATCAATTTCTTAGCTTTATTAATTTTAATAAACCTCTGTGGTTGAAGATGGGTGAAGCTCGCTTCCACCTTCGGCTTGATCATCACTTTCCATCAGGTGAGATGCAGACCAAGAGCTTGTCTTTCAAGGGTAAAACATACCCACCGAATTGAGAAACTCCCCCTATTGTTTAAGTCGGTTAAAAATGTAAACTAAATCCATTCAGAACAAAATGCCTTCATACACTGATCCCTATAAAATATACGGGACCGCAGCTATTCCGTAGTAGTAAGAAATACCTCGCCCCATGAAATATGTTTAAAATCTGTCCCGTGTACCGCCAGTAAAAACAATATTTGTCATAGTTTGATAGATGCCTTCGTTGTAGTGATGCGAAGCGCTACTATCGATAATTTGGTTCCATTTTATCGACTCTGAGATGGTCATACATTGATTCCCAGACTATGACTGGGTAACTTATGTCTTTAAAACTAACAATGGGTTCTTTTATCGACTATGAACTTGTTGGTATTATTATTGCGACTAAATGCATAATCAAAATCAAAGAATATTCTAATTAAAACTGTATTACAGCAGCAGTCCGGGGCAAATAGGGTTGCCAGGTCCAAAATCACAAAAGCCGGACTTTGTGCTTCATTTGGCCGGATATTTTACCCTAAAAGCCGGACATGTGATTAGAGAGAGCCGGGTGCAATTAGTGTCAGCTCATGAGTGAGTACTATCATCATCGGTTGTTAACTCAGATCATAGAAGGGAATAGATGTGAAACGGGGGCGTGGCGCGTGTCTCCGCGATATGCCCAGAAACGAACATCGGCCGCGTAGCTAGGTTAGTCGCGATTCAGTCGTACTAAGGAAATGTTCTCCGATATTTTGGATAATGCGTCGTTACGTGCAATAAAACAAGTGAAACGAAGAACTACAGGAACAATGGAGTCATTTACTACATGTAAGTATTGCAAATCCATTGGTATTTTGCTTATAAATAAAAAAAACTAAACATTTTTACGAACGAATTCAGTGCCGTAACAGTTACTGCGATATCGAAATCAGTGGTGATAAAAATTCTAACACACTTGTACATTGACGATTTAGTTAGCAACCACTTTATGTCATGCTCAACTACTGCGCAATGTATTTAATTTCTTCCGATATCCACTGTCGTGTGAAAATACACAGTACGGCCGCATGTGCCGGTCGTAACATAGTGCCGTGCTCGTGTTCTAATGCGGTTTCCTATTATCGATAAATAGAAGTAAATTATAATTTTCTATTTTGTAATTTTAAATAAAAAAATGATGTGTTACTTGCGATTATAAGATTTTACAAAAAAAAAATAACAGTAGAAGTAATTAGTAACTGTCAACTATGTAATTACTATAAGAGCTAGTTGAAAGCCTAATATAGGCATTATTTTTGATAAACATATGCGGTACGCAGATCGCCATAATTAAAAAGTAAATGCGTGATAGTAGTTAATAATAACGTATAATAATAAAAAGGTTTTCATACATAAGCATTTTGTGAAATCAGTTTCGAGCCTTGCCCCTAGCGATTTAAAGTATCGATATCTTGTCGACTCCATTTTATCTTTGTTCTCTCACTAGCGTTTTCTTAGTGTGCGTCACGTCACGCGGCCATTGATTGGCCATAAGGCATGCCTTCTGGCCAATCACAGCACTTTTAAGCCGGTTGCACATGTTGTCGTAGACTCTCAGTCGCTTTGTTTTTACACAGTTGAATGTGTGTGTGGGAGCTGTGGTGGGGGAAATGTGGGGACACTGGTTCTCGTTGTAGTTACGCGCGACTTCATATCTATTCTCTTTCTATGATCTGAGGTTGTTAACCAACATCCTGATGCGTGCGCATATGATTCTGTGGCTCGGCTTTCGCCTAGCGCGGTAACCAAATAAAAAGCCTAACAAAAGCCGGACAAGTCCCTAAAAAGCCAAACATGTCCGGCTAAAGCCGGACGCCTGGCAACCCTAGGGGCAAATCAAAATATTTTCAACACCTTTCTCAATATTGACGCAATGATTCTTAAATGAGAATTATTACTACTACAAATTCTTCCCCATTGCAACATAGATTTGTAACCAAATAAGTAATATGCTTGTTAATACATACAGAACAGAATGGTAACTTTAGATAATAATTTAAACAACTTATTGATTCGGCTGTGATCACTGCTTATCTCTAGCCACAAATTCTTCATTTATATGAAAAATTGAAAACAAAATTAAATACTATGTTTAGCTTGATGTAACTCGGTTAAAATAATATCAATAAACATAGATATCGACAAAAAACGGACAAGAGAACGTCACTAGCGGACGACGCGGCCCGCGAGACAAGAAAAACGTCTTTATAACACACCTGGGCACCGCTCACGTCTAGCTACTGTACAGCGCCTTACAATCTTGATACTTTACTCAAAATATGAAGAAAATACCAAAAAATACTGTAACCTAGCCTGGTATGAGAGGTTTCAAAAATTAATAGAAAGAAATAACGGTTAAAAGAAGTACAACGACTTGCATCTTGCATGTAATATTATATGAGACGTTCAAATGAAAGAGTTACCTTACTCATTCCAAGCATGGCATACCTAATTTAATATGGCCTATCCATAATAAATCTTGACGGACAATACAATATTTATTACACAAATTAATATTGTAAAGAGGTAAAGTTTGTAAGTTTGGTTTGTAACTAGGAAATAATCTCTAGAACTGAACCGATTTTCAAAATACTTTCACCAGTAGAAGACTGTGTTTTACAAAAATTGAGCAAAATAATAAACATAGACGAAGACATAAGCAAAACCTAACAGTGTAAAATATTCCTTTAGAGTAATTTTCTTACAAAAATCTCAGAGCTACAAGTACCAAACCGTCACAGTCGCGCTATAGAGGCAGGTGTCCCCAACTAAGCCACCTACAAAACAATTACCGACATATTAATTTATATTTATTCCCGTACTTTATTTTATTCCCGCACTTTATTTTATTCCCGTTTCATTACATCCCCGCAGGAATGGGAATGAGCTTATCAAGGGCAGTTACTTTAAAATAGAGATAGGTTTTATGTGACCCTTAAAATTAAGTGAACGCGCGTTTAGAAAAGCAGTTGTTTTAGAATAATGTTTTAAATTTTGATGTGTTTTTATTGTTTAAAAATTCAAATCTATCTATCTAAAACCAAAAGGTTACTCACTGCACTGGACTCACTCATCACGAAATCTCAGAAACTACAAGTGCTAGGAGTCTCAAATTTTGCATGGGGGTTCCTTTTAGATCTTAGGTGCTCACTAAGACGGGATTTTGAAAAATTCAACTCCTAAGGTCCACGCGTACGAAGTCACAGCCGGCCGCTAGTTTGTAATACTAAATTTATCAGAAATTATAACTCAAAAGATATATTTTTTAAGTCCTACCTAAGATTCATCAGAACCAATTTTTAAGTATTTTTATATGGGAAAACACAGAGATAGGTATCCCCAACCTGTCTGGCCAGCGTGGGGAGTGTAAATTGCCAAATGCCAAATTCTCCATTTGCCTTAGGTGTATTAGAGAATGGTCCTCCTGTAGTTGAAACTAAATATTCAAGTACTATAGTGTATCTTCAATCAAACACAGTCGTATCTACACTAACAATACTTGATATTCCCAAGCTCAAGCCAACAATATTGGGTTCAATCCCAATCAAAAGCTATCAAATCAACTCAAGAGTTAAAGGAAGCTCGTGTGACAGTGTAATCGAGTGATTACCCAGTTGTATCTGTCAAATACGATCGCAATCCAAACACTTGAACGAATCTGAACCCGTTGGGGGACGTTTGATTGTGGTATCAATTTATAAGAGTACTAGTGGCCGCCCGCGACTTCGTACGCGTGGATCCGTTTTACCCCCTTACAACCTTAATAAAAAAAAATGTTGCCTTATTTTTACAGTCAAAAGTGGTTTTGGCTTGTTATGAGTTTTGACTGTAACATATTTTTGCTCAATATTTCGGCAGATGCTTGTCCCTTTTCATTTACAAATAACAAAAAATAAAGAAATATAAAAGTTTCATAAACAAAATAAAACCCAAAATCGAATCATTGTTTAATATAAATGCAAAACAGCTGATTTGTAAATAATTTAAACGATGACAAGAGTTTTTGTATAATGCGAGATGTACGAACCATCAAGGTTAATACTGTGCACCTTAAGTTGTTGCAATAAAGATGAATTTCCAACAAAAATGTATAGTCTGACGTACTGCTATGCCAAAGGCACCTGCGTTTTAATTAGAATAAATTACAATCATGGAAAATACGGTTTTAGATTAAGAGATTACGGTTTCAGAAGAAGAAAAGATTAAGAAAATGTGTTTTCTGTGATATCCTCTTCAGAAAAGCACGTTAATAAATAAAATCAATGTCTGTTTCAAAAGTTATTATCATCATCAGGTCATTTTAGTCTCCACTGCGGGTGCACGACTGCACAACCCTCTAATTTGAGACAAATAAAGGATTTGGCCTACACTCCCCACGCTGGCCAGACGGGTTGGGGAAACTTAAGGTTCGCATTCCTTTGAGCAGTCTTCATACCAAACCCGCTGACATGAGTAGTCGCCTTTGAAATGTTTTCAAAAGTCTTATAAAGTCACAGAACAAGTAGTCCAACAGCCCAACACCAAGCCGCCGGGCTGTCGGGCTTAGGGTCAAGTCCTTTAGTTTCTACTTAAATACTTTACTTGTATCCCAACTAATATTATAAATGCGAAAGTAACTCTGTCTGTCTGTCTGTCTGTCTGTCTGTCTGTCTGTTACGCTTTCCCGCTTAAACCTCGCAACCGATTTTGATGAAATTTGGCATAGAGATAGTTTGAGTCCCGGGAAAGAACATAGGATAGTTTTTATCCCGGTTTTTGAAACAGGGACGCGCGCGAAAAGTTTTTCTGTGACAGACAAAATTCCACGCGGGCGAAGCCGCGGGCGGAAAGCTAGTAGGTAATAATAATAAGTACCAATAAAGTACAAGTAGTCGACATGATTCTTTTGAAATAAAGCTGCCGGGCTGTCGGGCTTAGGGTCAAGTCCTTTAGTTTCTACTTAAATACTTTACTTGTATGTATAAAATTAAGTACATAATGGAAAAGACAACGAACGGCTTACTTTAAACATAAATACCTACATAAAGTATTTATAATAAACATACGCGTATCTTATAGATCGAGAATGTGCGTAATCCAGCTAGCATGGGGTAGAAACACCATCAAATAAAAAGATAAAGGGAAACAAATAACGCCCGTCGATTATGTCTGTTGCGGTGACGTGTTGCCGGTAGACTGGGGGATAGGGCATTTGGGTAAATGTCTAGGGAAAAAACATTATTTTTATGATGATGATGAAAAAGTTCAATTTTCCTGACATTGATTATATCTTTCTGTATTAAGCTCAATTCACGCAGGCAAAGCTAGTTTCAGACCAAAATACTCATAATTCTTAGGGTCGTACTGTAGATTCAAGTCAAGCCATTGATTGGTTAATACATATTTATAATAATAATAATAAATAATAAATAATTTATTTCAGACTTTCATCCATAGTTTGTTAGTAGGGATTAGTAACAATTTTATACCAATCTCAAATTTCCTAGATTTATTGGGAATTTTGCGTAAATTCATCATCATGACTGTGGTATGTTGATGATCTGTAGTTCAGTTCAGCTAACGGTTTATTGTAACAACTTACTAAAACCAGGTACAAAATGACGATGCTTACCTGTAACAAAATAAAAACCACATTAAAATTATGAATCATCACACAAAAATACAGCACATTTTGTGTTAAAAAATATTGGACATTTCATCAAAATTAAAATTTCCTAACTGTAACAACACATTAAAATAATCAATAAATAATAATAAATAATCATCAAACAAAACACAAGTTGCAAATTTTTTGGCGTTTTTGGCGCGTTGACAAAATTCAAATTTCTTAGTTGCACTGTAACAAGGATATGGCGGCAAAAAGAAAGACGGCGGGCTAAAGAAGATATACGTATAGTCAGATCAGATAATAATATACGTTAGAGCACATTTATGAATATTTATTACGCTTTTTCCTTATTTATCACCGAATTGTGGTGTATTTATTTTTATTATGGTATAAAAAATATACTAACTTGCACTGCTTGCACAGTGAGGTTTGAAAAAACTATGCTGTAGTAAACTAATATTATAAATACGAAGAGCTAAGGCTATTCCCACGGCGACACGTACACGTACATGACGGTCCAGTTTTGCGAGATCCTGCAAAAAACGGGAACATGCCCTTACTGTTTGTATCACAGTAAACACGCGGATGCGGACAGGGCACGAGACCGGTCGTTGTGAAAGTTTTTGAAGAGGCCTTTGTTACACCTTTGTCCAGCTGTGGACGTCCTTTCGTTATACAGGAGTTGCAGTGGCGGGAAAGTGTGGTGGGATAAGTCCCGTTCATTAGCTAAAACTTGACCTCCTTTACAAAATGGGAACGTTTTGAAGTTAGGTCATGATGATGAATGAGTTAGCAAAGTCACAGATATTTAACGTATGGTTGTAAAATCGTCCATATAAAACTATTCGCTCCGCTTCCCAGCTGATAAGTCGGTCGTAATAACGTTTATGGAAACGAAATAGGAAGCGCGGAAATCGTCAGGAGCGGACGCCATCGACAACCGGCGAACGATTTGTCAGTAGTTCTAGCGCGACCGGCGCGCGTTGATACTTGACGCGATATTAGTATGACGTGTACTTACTAATACCTACGGTGCTGAATGCAGGCTGCTGCTAACCAGCCAATCTAGAAACCCAATAATTTCCGGAGGCCTAGAGATAAAGTTTCTGAGTTTGTAATATCTGGAACTACAGAACCGGTTTTTAAAAATCTTTCACCAGTAAAAAGCATTATTTTTGAGGGACATAGGCTAAATTATTATTATACTTCTCCGTGACAGATCGAGATTCACGCAAGCTATGAATAGAAGGAATGCATAATTGTGTTGTAATATGTTTTTGTTCAATCAGCCTGTTTTTACTATTATTCCGTAGCCAGCCCTAGCTGATACCACCTGGACTAATAGATTATAGAGACAGACAAACCCTGTATTATTTAGTAATTTGAAGCAAATATAAAAGATATTCAAAGTATCAAACCGTTTTGGTCGCGCTATACCCGCTCACAACGAGCTCTCATCGTCACCACGCATCGTTAAGTGATTGGCTCGCTGGACAAATGACCTTTCTGTACATATTTCCAATTTCAAACGCTCCGATGGCGCTATAATGTTTTTTACAGTGGCTTATGGTTGCCACCGATGTTCCTAGCTGTAGGAACTAGGTTAGAAGGAAGTATGACCTACTACTAGGCACTCAGACTGTCGGCCGCTTTGCACTGAAGGGAAGTCGAATCTTAACTTAGAACTCCTGCTATTTTCTTCTCATTAATTTCGTTGCGGGTCCGATGACAGTTAAACTTTCCACCGGGACAAACTTGACCTTCACTGGTCGGGCTTTTATTGGCGGTCAAGCTTTAGATCCTGGCTACACAGGAGTTGCAGTGGTGGGAACGAGAGGTGGGAATAATCCCAGACATTAATTTGAGACGATAAGTCTACTTTTTAGTCTTAATCTCTAGTTATTTTGTTATTAGAGATAAAACAAATTACTTAGTCTACTCATCGTGTCAATTTCAGAAAGTCGTTTGTTAAATTTTCTACTAAATTGTATTTCCTTAATTATACGTTTTATTAATCGTTTTCCATCGAAGCCATGACATTAAAAATACAGACCATATCGTATGGTAACCCTAAGTGCGACAATGATGTATTTTCACAAAACAGATATCCTCAGAGACAATAATAAATTGTCTAAACTAAACTATCAATATGATAGCTGATTTAGTATCAATAGCGTGTAGACCACTTATGTGAATGGAATAGAACATAGAACCACTCTATTTGAAACGTTTAATTAAACGCTAGTTACAGCTGTTAAAATATGTCATGTATGAATTACTATAGGTGCTAAATTATTACAAGGATAAATGTATTTTATTTTTGTGAATGATATAAGGATAAAATTAAATAATATGAATGATACAAGAAAGGTCAAATAATGTCGGATATTATACCCGTTAAAAAAGTGTTACCTACGTTAATCTTTTTTAATCGAGTTTCAGAGTCAAATTAATCGAGTTTTGAGCTTCATGAAATTATGAATTTCGTCAGTTTATAAATAACGCGTAAGATTTAAAACTAACGGTAACGTAGATTAATTTGAAATGTATATGCGTTAGATTATAAACCGACTGACGAACTCCGACTTTACAGTGACATATGCACCTAAAAGTTTTAATCAAGTATCAAAACCGTCGGGCGCGCTATACGTCCGACGCGTTGATCGTCACAACGCGTTTTAAGTGATTGGCCGCCAGACTGACGGACGGACAAGCGGGTTTTTACGCTAACGCCTACTGGCGTTATGTAAAGGCGTTAGTATATTCCAATTTAGGGATCTTTAGGGGTCCGTTTTGGGACTTTTTTCTGTATGTTTTATGTGTGTTTGTTTTCGCATACAATTTTTGAAAGAAAATGCTGATCTTATAACTGCCAAGCTCGCATAGATGTTACTAATTTTGTAAACCTTTGAAAAAGAGGATAACAAATTAGAGGTATAATAGTGACTAAGTTTCCTAAGCTAGTTCTTTTCAAACCCGAGCCCGTAGAAAGGTCAAAATTATTAGTTTCTAACCTTTTTGCACTTAAGTAATTTTCAACCACAAGTCAACCAGAGAAAATTATGTGAATTGAATTTTTTTTTTCTGGAATAGCTGAAAATATATTGTACAGAACCCTGCATTTTCTAATTCTGGTCACGATTGTCCATCCAATAAAGGTCAGTATTGATTCATATTATTTGTAAATATGTATTGGCATTTTGCCCCTATTTTACGCGACTGGCCACAAAAGAAACGATTGGCAATGGATTTGGTTGTTTAATATCTTGTGTGACTTTCGGTAGTCCATAATTCTTTGTTTTTACCCGACTGCACCAGGACGGTTATGTTTTTGTTCAATTAAAAGAAGGAAACCTATTATCAAATAAAAGATTTTCTACTCTAATAAAGAGGAAAGATTTGTATGACCCGGCAGGCCAGTTTGAAAAGGACGAAGCACACATATCAACCCGGAAACGGATTATAATCGTATCAACTCGAAACAGTCTGTATTGTTTGCATGAAACTCCGTAGTTGCAACGAACACTTATCCGCACCGTAACGTAAACGCCTCGACTCGTGGTTGACAACTTTCATGGTCACTGACATTAGAACAATTGAAGGGGTAAGTGGACAAAGGTGTTATCTGACAAAACTGAAGAATCGACTTTTTTGCATAAACATAGGTTTAGAGTGATGATAAAATCGACTAATGAGCTCAAAACACGCAAATTTTGTTATGTTTATGTGGCAAACCTTAACAAAGGTGTTATCTGACAAGCATTCATACATTTGAGGATTCAAATGTGGTATGAGCAGATTAACATTTTCAAACACTCATAACTCATTTTGTTAGTTAAGAAGACCTTTGTCCACTCAACCCTTCAATTATTAACGGGATTGCTACCATGTACCTTATTTACGAGCCTCCGATATTTCGGCACTGTTGCAAGCGTAGTACGAAGTAATGATGATGATTCATGATCCCTTTCAGGGTTGATAAGTGTGCTATAACCTTAACCGCCGGGCTGGTCTGGCTTTGATGTGTAGAGTCCTTTAAAGTAGCCATCTAAAACAGTATAAACTCAAAAAGATGCGGCTTTTGCTCACGGCGGCCATTTCACATTACGGCCTCCCATGGGTCATAGACAAGGCCTCTCCATTTCCATGCGAGGAAGGTGTCCCTTGAGGAGCTACTTTGTTTATGGACAGTCCTTTAGTTTCAGATTTTCAAGTTGGATTCCATTTTGTTAATGGTTTGGTCAGTCTATGTTTAGATAAGTAACTGTTTTTGTCGTTTTTTTTATATGTACGAGATGTCCCGGAGAACTTCTTTCTTTGACTTTCACCTGTATTCACAAACATTACTATGAGGTCTCACAGGGTGACACACGAACCAATCACAAAGCTCTATTCAACGCTGTGCGTTCGATATGCTGCTTCACTTAAGCAAGCATTGTTTGTGAATACGGGCGTTTGACTTCGTACCGCCAATAAAATGTTGTCTTAAGTAACTCATCCATAAAATCACAATATTAATTTCTGAACGTATCCAACTAAAGTCGCTGACATAGCCCGACGGATTAGCAAGCTGAAGTGGCAATGGGCAGGGCACATAGTACGCAGAACTGACGGCCGATGGGGCAGCAAGGTTCTGGAGTGGAGGCCGCGTACCGGAAAACGCAGTGTAGGACGTCCACCCACAAGGTGGACCGACGACATCATAACGGTAGCAGGAAAGCGCTGGACGCAGGCCGCTACCAACCGGTAACATGGAAAGCATTGGGGGAGGCCTATGTTCGTTCAGCAGTGGACGTCCTGTGGCTGAGATGATGATGATGATGATGATGAACCTATCGGAGGAAATACCTAAATTATTCGTTTTTGGCTAATTATCCGACTGCGCCAGAAGGAGGGTTATTTCGGAGCCTGTTTCATAAAAAACCCAACTGCGTAAAAATGAACTAAAAAGATAAATAACATACATTTTTGTAAGCTACATAAAGCCCTTTATTTTGATACCCCACTCGATAGGTTTTGAGAAAAAAAAATTTTTTGAATACATTATGGCGCCTAAAATCCGCCATTTTGATTTTTTTTCAATTTTAATATAGCCAAACCAGTGTCATTCTCACGATTAAGACGAATCTAACGACACCTCTCACGCCAAAATTGGTCAAGCCGTTTAGACTGTAGGCCGTGCCAAAGAAATATACATAAACACTCGAAAAACATAACCCTCCTTTTGGCGCAGTCGGGTAAAAATAAACAAAAATTCCCTCTTTATGATATTAGTATAGAAGTATACATGTTGTTCCTGTACCTACTTATTAATACTGTCACTATATGAAACTTATCCGCAAATATTAAGATTTTCAAGCGAAAAATATATTTAACGCGTGAAAAGGAACGCCAATAACATACAAAACAGGGAAACCCTTTTAAACGTTACTTACCCGAGCCCTGGGCTCGTAACTTTCCAATTTATACTGTAACACCTGGTAATAGGGTGTATAGTGGCGTGGATTGATTTATTATGGTATCCAAAGTGAACATACTTGAGAAAGGTGTAGTTCACCAATGATTAAACAGTATGAGAAGTTGATAAGAAACAACGAGAACGCCTCTGTTTATTTTGCTATTTTTTATACACAACGAGGAAGCTCTTGGCCTGTATCTCACCTGATGGTAAGTGATGATCACGCCGAAGGTGGAAGCGAGCTTCACCCGGAATCCTCAACCACGGAGGAACTGGCTATCTCACCTCTAACTGACGGAACACAACAATGCTGAACATTGTTGTTATGGCGACAGACTTAGGTAAGATGGTGGTAGCTAGCCAGGCGGACTTAGAACAAGCCCTACCACCAACCAAACTGAACAGAAAAATCTGCACTTACTGGGAATCGAACCCGGGACCTCTGCGTCAGAAGCAGGTGGTCTTACCACTAGACCACAAAGAATATAGTCCTCAAGATGAACCGACGACGTCGTAAAGGTAGCAGGAAGGCGCTGGATGCAGGCCGCTACCAACCGGGCGATGTGGAAGTCATTGGGGGAGGCTTACGTTCAGCAGTGGACGTCGTGTGGCTGAAATGAATAGTGGTTAGATTTAGAGATGGACCCTTTCTGAACCTAGGACTCTATGAATTACGAAAAAAACAGTTGAAAAAACAAATTCGGCAATGAAAATAAATGATTCAGTTTTGAAATCGCACGGCGAATCACACATACTCATACATCTGTTCTATACTCTATACTAATATTATAAATACTAATATTGTAACTGGTTCGAAGGCAATAAATAGGTACATTTTTTTAACTCTGTCTGTCTGTCTGTCTTGCTTTCACGCCTAAACCACTGAACCGATTTTGATGAAATTTGGCATAGAGATAGTTTGATTCCCGGGAAAGGACATAGATTACATAGGATACATTTTTGAAACAGGGACGCGCGCGATAAATGTTTTTCTGTGACAGGCAAAATTCCACGCGGGCGAAGTCGCGGGCGGAAAGCTAATTTGGTAATAAATAGAGGGTTTTTCTGATCACGGGCCGGAATACGTAGCATCATCATAATCATCATGGATTGGGCAGCCCCCCACTAAGTGGACCGACGACAGTCTGGTGAAGGTCGCGGGAAGTACTCTGGATGCGGGCAGTGCAGGACCGGTCGTTATGACAGCCTTTGTCCAGCAGTGGACGAAACGAATTAACGAAAGAAGTGTTTTTGTATTGAAGACACCTAGGCTGGTTTTAGAGTCACGCTGACGCACGCTGACCGTCAGCGCTGACAGCCGAAATGTATGAAGCGTCGGCGCCGAGCGACCAGCGAGCGGTCAGCGCGATTCTAAAACCAGCCCTAGACAGTTAGACAGACTCAAATCTACACATGTGAGAAGTCGCAGTCAGAAGTTAGTTCATCATCATCATCATCATCATGTCAGCCATAGGACATCCACTGCTGAACATAGGCCTCCCCTAATGCTTTCCACGTTGATCGATTGGTAGCGGCCTGCGTCCAGCGCTTCCCTGCTACCTTTACGATGTCGTCGGTCCACCTTGTAGGTGGACATCCGACGAAAGTCTACAATCAATGTGTGTTACCAGTGATAAATTAAGGCTCAGAAATTAGTTGGAGAAATAGAAATTTCACCATGAAATATACCTACTTCTTTTTATTAGATAGGTACAAACACACTCAGTCCCTTAGGAAAAAGCCGCCAACGTGATGCTTAAAACTTCACAATAACACGAATAAACTAACAATAAGTTTCTTACAATAAGTGGTTTTCTCTGTCTTTATTTAACTTGAAGCTCCAACTTATATTCTTGTTTGTTTGTTTGACAGTGCACGTGCAAATTATTAGTGTGCATAACTTATGTTGTGTGATATCTTTTCGACAATGATATCTACACGTGGCAATGAAATATTGCAATATCTATACTAATATTATAAAACTCATTAAAACTCATTTATTTCTGTAAATAGGCTTAAAAAAAGCACCTTTACACGTCCTAGTATTAACCCTACCACTGCTTCAGGACAATAAATGGGCCAGTGCTGAGAAGAAGCAGCGCAAGAAACTCAGTCACTATTGTCAGCCTCTTTTTCAAAGGTTTACATGCTTTAAAATGTACAAAGTTATAAATATTTATGCGAGCTAGGCAGTAAAGTATCCCAAACATTTTTATCTTTTAAATATCATCGACTTTATAGTAGCCCTTTTTCATTAAGGTACTTTTAATATGTGCTTTGAATTTATGAATGGGTAGTTCTACAACAGTTTGTGGTAATTTATTAAAGAATTTAATACATTTTCCCATAAATGAATTACCAATCTTATGCAATCTGAAATTTGGAACGGCAAGTTTATTTTTGTTTTTGTTTCTATAAAGCTGAGATCGTCGGTCCACCTAGTGGGAGGCCTGCCCACGCTACGTCTTCCAGCTCGTGGTCGCCACTCAAGAACTTTTCTGCCCCAGCGGCCATCATCTCTTCGAGCTATTCCCACTAGGTGGACCGACGATCTGGTGAAGGTCGCGGGAAGTACCTGGATGCAAGCGGCGCAGGACCGGTCTTTGTGGAAATCCTTGGGGGAGGCCTTTGTCCAGCAGTGGACGTCTTTCGGCTGAAACGAACGAACGAACGAAAGCTGAGAGTTTGATTGAACGCGCTAATCTCAGGAACTGCTGGTCCAATTTTAAAAAATCTTTTCGTGTTGGATAGACCATTTATCGAGGAAGGTTATATAACATCACCCTACAGCCAATAGGGGCGGAGCAGTAGAGAAAAATGTTGCAAAAACGGGAAACATTAATCAAACTATTTTCACGCGTACGAAGTCGCGGGCACATCTAGTTATGATGAATATAGTCTGATAGAATTCGACTCAAACAGAGGTTGAACATAAAGGTGGCAGGAAGGCGCTGGACGCAGGCCGCTACCAACCGGGCAACATGGAAAGCATTGGGGAGGCCTATGTTCAGCAGTGGACGTGCTATGGCTGAGATGATGATGATAATGATAAGAAGTTGAACAGTCACTATCATTAATAATTTTACAGTGACATTTAAGCTGAGTTGCACCACCTAACTTTAACCGTAACTATAACCATAACCGGTGTTTTTTTATGGATAATGACAGACTTTCGGCGTTTCTTAAATAGTCCAGTCAATAAAGCATTATAGATGGAAATCCGTGGAACACAATTTTTGACTTCGGGACTTTATTTAGACTAGTTAGGAGGTGAACAAAGCAAGTCTCCGCCCTTAGCCCTTGAGCCGGCGGGGAGAGGGGGTTTAAAGGTACCACTTTTCGGTTTTTCGCTTAATACTCGGAAACTATGCGTCCTAGTGACATGACTACTATGAACCAAAAAAAGCTTATTCAATTTGCTACAGGTGAGACAGTCAAGTTTTTCTATATCTTGTATAGTTTTCGCGGCATCTGCTCTAGAAGGTCTGTAATATTGGAAATTTTATTTTTGTCTTACATGTTTCCGCCGGCTCAAGGGCTAAGGGCGGGGACTTACTATGTTCACCTCCTAACTAGTCTTAATAAAGTCCCGAGGTCAGAAATTGTGTTCCAGGGATTTCTCTCTACACCGTCGTTAAAGCATTCATTGACTGGACTAAAAGTTAAAGTAAGGTTTTGCAAGCCAGCCTTGGCCATAGTAATTCGGCGACAAAAGAACAAAATTTCTCTTCCCAGCCCTCGCTGCCTCTATCCCGTGAATGCGAACTTAGTGCTCACTAATGTGGGCCTTCGCCTGTGGAATAGCAACCAAAAAAAGCTTAAATTCAATTTGCTACAGGTGAGACAGTCAAGTTTTTCTATATCTTGTATAGTTTTCGCGGCATCTGCTCTAGAAGGTCTGTAATATTGGAAATTTTATTTTTGTCTTACATGTTTCCGTCGGCTCAAGGGCTAAGGGCGGGGACTTACTATGTTCACCTCCTAACTAGTCTTAATAAAGTCCCGAGGTCAGAAATTGTGTTCCAGGGATTTCTCTCTACACCGTCGTTAAAGCATTCATTGACTGGACTAAAAGTTAAAGTAAGGTTTTGCAAGCCAGCCTTGGCCATAGTAATTCGGCGACAAAAGAACAAAATTTCTCTTCCCAGCCCTCGCTGCCTCTATCCCGTGAATGCGAACTTAGTGCTCACTAATGTGGGCCTTCGCCTTTGGAATAGCAATGCCCAGCGCGTTAATATATTTAGTCTATGGTGCAAGTGACAGGAGGTCGGATGAGCAAAGGGCCACAGCCATAGAGATATAGAAAGATGCCATCTAATGCGCTGAGTTCGAAACTCAGTGTCGCATTAGAAATTCACACGCATAAAGTAATCAAAAATTATGTATGTGCTCATTATCCACTGCGGTATCAGTACTCAACGTTCGAAGAATCTTTAGTACTAGCTACGCAAGCAATGTAAACTGTTTACATTATGACGTCGCTGCTGTCATCATTGCTAGCACGAGCAATGTGTTCAGCCCCCTTAGATAGGACAAAACGCACTTTTTGATCGAATCGAAAATCGAATCCGTCAAAACTCCATACAAAAAAGGGACTTTTCGACCACTTTTCGACTGGTTTGCGATTATAATTTGCACTTTGTCTAGACCCACTGTTTTTGGGCATATTGCTGCGACACTGGCCACGCCCCCTTGTCACATCTCCCTTTAGTTTCTGTGATCTGTGGTAAATCCTATGTTCTTCTGACTAATTTCGTTGCGGGTCCAATGACAGTATAACTTTCCCCCGGGAGAAACTTGACCTTTACTGGCTTTTATTGGCTGTCAATAATAAAAAAAAAAAGCCAGTAAAGGTCAAGTTTCTCCTAGCTGTCAGAAAGTTCTCGAGTGGCGACCACGGGCTGGAAGACGTAGCGTGGGCAGGCCTCCTACTAGGTGGACCGACGATCTGGTAAAGGTCGCGGGAAGAGCCTGGATCATCCTGGATGCGGGCAGCGCAGTACCGTTCATTGTGGAAAACCTTGGGGGAGGCCTTTGTCCAGCAGTGGACGTCATTTGGCTGAAAAAATAAAAAAAGAAAGAAAAAATTGGCTGTCAATTAGATCCTGGCTACACAGGAGTTGCAGCAGTTGGAACGAGAGGAGGGAATATTCTCGTAACTTTCCCCGCTGCGTCTTATGCCTTCACCCCTTGTGTCCCTTAATAAGTAAGCCGAAAAGGAAAGTGGTGTCTCCCCCGGAATCCACTAACGGAGATGCGCGAACGTCTGTGACAAGTTCGAGTAGTTATTGGGCCGACGGTGATGCGATGATTTGCCAAGTGTGGAAAGAAATCCAAGGAAGTAGGCTGAATTCTGACTGCAATGGTCTGTCTGTGGTTACAAAAGACATTTGAACTCCTCCTCATCATCATCATCATCATTTCAGCCACAGGACGTCCACTGCTGAACATAGGCCTCCCCCAATGACTTCCACATCGCACGGTTGGTAGCGGCCTGCATCCAGCGCCTTCCCGCTACCTTTATCAGGTCGTCGGTCCACCTTGTGGGTGGACGTCCCACGCTGCGTTTTCCGGTACGTGGCCTCCACTCCAGAACCTTGCTGCCCCATCGGCCGTCAGTTCTGCGTACTATGTGCCCAGCCCACTGCCACTTCAGCTTGCTGATCCGTCGGGCTATGTCAGCGACTTTAGTTCTAAGTAATAAGACTTTAGTTCGAACTCCTCCTATGTTCTTCTGATTAATTTCGTTGCGGATCCAATGACAGTTTAACTTTCCCCCGGGACAAACTTGACCTTCACTGGTTGGGTTATTGGCGGTCAACCTGTAGATCCTGGCTCCTGGCTACACAGGAGTTGCAGCGGTGGGAACGAGAAGTGGGAAAAAAAAACATTTCTTAAAGCCAGAAGGCATAGATAAATATAGAAACGTGACGGTTTTCATTTCGAAATCGAAATTCGTGCGTGAAAAAGTTAAAAACCACCTGTTATAGGGGCATTTTTGGAGAAATTTATCAAATAACCAAAAAAACACGAATTTAAAAGCAGATTTTTTTCAAAAAGTATCATTTTTTATTATTTGTTAGCATTTTTTGTGAATTTTATGTATTTTTTTAGTATCGCCTGTTATTAAGTATTATTATTACTGTTTTATTTTATCAGGATATACCGCTTAGTTTAAAAGTTATTACGTTTTCTTTACAATAAGTAATTGGAAGAAAAAAAATTCTATAAAAAAAAAAATCAATATTGACCTCTTTTTTCTCGATAAAAATAGGTCTAGTTTCATTTATTTTCATATGTACACTTTATCGTGACTCACACTGTATAGACATAGACGGGTCACCGTAAAATTGTGAATTCCGTCAGATTATAATCTGACGTAGTTAAATTACCATCTAACCTAACCTAACCCACTGTTAGTTTACAATCTAACGCGTTATATTATAAACTGACAGAGTTCACAATTTCACGTTAACATATTAGATAGATAGTAAGATAGTCCGTACAATACAGGATTTCCCAAAAATAATGTCAAGTCGAAGTCCAGAGGTAGAGCGTTGGGAATCAGTAAAGAATTTCAAGAAACATGTATTTTTATACGGAACACAGTTATGGTGGTCGTTAAGGCGGTCGCTGTGTCTACACCGAGTGTGGTCAGCGCTGGTAATTATGGTGTACACTGCCAGACATGGTAACGTGCACATTGAATAATAATAATAATAAAGACACTTTATTGTACACCACACACGTAACAAGAGATACACACGGACAGTACATTTTAGGAAGTCTTAGCTATAAAACGAACTTTTCCAGACAACCTATGGAGACAGTGTTTAAAATAACCATGAAGAAGGCGGTGACGACACATTAAACAATAAAATTTCAGGTAAAAAATTGGGAAAATATGCATTAATTCACAATCATATGCTATTATTGGAGGCAGAAGAAATGTTTGGGAAAAGATAAGTAAATAAGCAAATTCAAGACTTAAATAGTATTTTTAAATGTGCTTTTAAGCTTGTTGTTCACCACGCCACGCATTTAAGGATTACTTAGTCATTACTCATTCATTTTTAAACGCCGACTTCTAAGAAAAAACATTAACCGTGACCCTTAAGATTATCTAGAATTAGGTCAAATTACAAAGTAACTATAACTAAAGAGATAAAAAAAAAACATACGGGTCGAATTGAGAACCTCCTCCTTTTTTGAAGTCGGTTGAAAAGAATATAAATAAAACCATATCATATCTCGTTTCAAACTTAAAGGCCTTCCCCGTCGATTTCCACGACTGGTCCTGCGCTGCCCGCATCCAGGTGCATCCCGCGACCTTCACCAGATCGTCGGTCTACCGAGTTGAAGGCCTGCCTCTACCAGGGCCGTCTTTAACCCACTAGGGGCCCTGGGCACATAAGGATCAGGGGAGGCCCTTCTAATCTGGAGAAAGATCTTTTATGAGAACAGACGGGGGCCTCTTCGATCGTGGGGCCCTAACACGTGCCTAGAGTGTCCAGTGGGAAAGAGGGGCCTGCCTATTACTTTAACCAGTCCGTGGTCGCCACTCGAGAATTTTTCTGCCCCAACGGCCATCAGTTCTACGAGCTATATGCCCCACCCACTGCCACTTTTTGGTGATTCTGCGGACAGTCGGTTACTTTGGTTTTCCTACAGACCTCATTTCTGATTCGATTTCGTAGGGAAACTCTCCTTCGTAGGGACTTCCTCTATCCAGTTTGCGGGATCCAGTAATGCAGAAACCCGCAAAACTATGTCATGTGAACACACAAGTCTTTAAACTTCGAAGTCCAAATTCGACCGGATTGGTTTTTTGGAAGACACTGCAAACGGAATGTTCGTGTGAATGTTAATATTCAAATACGTATACACTAAACAGGATCCTGCAAAAAACGGGATGTCTCCTTAGGGAAGAACCCAACTCTTAGGGATCTCCTCATTTCTGATTAAATCACGTAAGGAAACTCTGTCGTCTATGAAAGACTATTACACCCGTATTCACAAACGATGCTTGCTTAAGTGAAGCAGCAAATCGAACGCACAGCGTTGTATTCAACTCTCTCTAGAGCTCTATTGAGCTCTGTGATTGGTTCGTGTGTGACCCTGTGCGTCCACGCGCACTGAGAGACCTTATAGCAATGTTTGTGAATACGGGCGTTAGCCTTTTTATAAACCCATATCGTGTCAATGTCAATGTCATTGATGTCAGACGCACCAAATGCGCGAAAATTGTCCTGAATTCATCACTTCACTCGCACTACTCAAACCCAATATCGTGGAATGTTTTCAAATACCTATAATGTGCGCCACAAAGAACGCTTAGGTTGGAATTGCATTGACGAGAGAAAGCGATATAGGGCAAATTATTAATATTTAAGTCGCTGTAACAACTCAAGGATTTCCACAAAGACCGGTCCTGCGCCGCTCGCATCCAGGCACCTCCCGCGACCTTCACCAGATAAGTCGGTCCACCTAGTGGGAGGCCTGCCCACGCTACGTCTTCCGGCTCGTGGTCGCCACTCAAGAACTTTCTGTTTCTTTCCTGCGATGGCTGGATGCGAGCGGCGCAGGATCGGTCTTTGTGGAAATCCTTGGGGGAGGCCTTTATCCAGCAGTGGAAGTCTTTCGGCTGAAACGAACGAACGAACGCTGTAACAACAATGTTATGGCATAGTTGTGTTCGGCAGCTGGAGGTAAAATACGGGACTGTTCCCACCTCTCGTTCCCACCGCTGCAACTCCTGTGTAGCCAGGATCAACAGCATGACCGCCAATAAAAACCCAACCAGTGAAGGTCAAGTTTGGAGGTAAGATAGCCAGTTCCTCTGTGGTTGGGATTGCTGGTGTTCAACGGAGAATCTCATTTGATGGAAGCAAACTTCACCCGGAATCCTTAACCACAGAGGGTAGAATCAATTACATAACTTTTTAACACAGTTTTTTTTGTTTAGAGAAAAACATCCTTTTTGTATTATCTCAATTGTGTGATAACGTTTGCGTCATTGGAGTCAAAGAGCAACAAAAATAATATTTAAGACGTTAGAAAAATCTTCATTTGCGAAAATAAATAATGATAAGCTGTATTTTAGTGTATTATTATAAATCTGTTAGGTTATCCAAGTTTTTGCGATATTACACTGGAGCACTATCGTCAGTGTTTAGATATGTTCCAGAGCTTATCTAATTTATACATTTTTGTTGCGCAATAATACCTACAACTTCATAAGATGACAGCGTTCGAAGCGTCGTCTGTAAGTAACGTGAAGAATCCTCAGCATTTTAGGCTGAAATCAAAACCAATCGCACCACGAGTGCATCGGATTCGAACCGCGGTGCAAATTACTCAAGAACTGTCAAGGAATGGGGCTTTTCAAGTTCAAATATCGAATACACTAACATCGTTCTTGCAAAACTTGTCAGTTAGAAATGTTAGAATACGCAAGACGTCAGCGCGTCGAGCGTATACAGATACAAATCTTTGCTTGTGTTGATCGCCTCAACTCACGCTGAGCGACCTATAATAGGTCGATTCTTTAGAGCGGGTCGGATCTACTATGTTATTGTACAGACAACAGTACACCAAGCTAAACACTGAGGACTCTTCGTTCGTTTCAGCCAAATGACGTCCACTGCTGGACAAAGGCCTCCCCCAAGGATTTCCAACGACCGGTCCTGCGCTGTCCGCATCCAGGCGAGTGCATTACCGCAGCAAAATTTTTATAAATGTTGTGCTTTAGAGAGTCGAGAGTATAGCAGATAATTAGTCCATCGTGAGCAGAAATTTGTCCACTAATAGCAAAATTCGTTCAAATTATAGTTTTAAAGTTATTAGGAAAAAACAGATTATAATTTGGTCGGCTTATAGAAGAATTCCTGATATTTTTTTGCAGTCCGATAACTTTCTTATAAGTCGTAATATAAAGCTGAAATTAACAGGATAGCTTATTCAAGGAACATTTTAATTTGTCCATTGTATGCCATGTTCCCTTGTTATAAGGGAATTGCGTATTCGGCCACGAAAGTAAGACTGTTAAAATAAATTAAATTTCTTGAAATCTCTCTTTTGCGCAAAGCCACATCATTTATATTTACTGTGGTTATAAAGGTGTACCAAGGGTACATGCTACACCTTTTTATTCGATTGTAAGAGTACTGGTTTACTCACAAATCCGTTTTATCTGATTTTCGAAATCATTTAATTACACTGGTGTTTATCATTCAAATCAATGACTAATGCTTGAACTAATTTGGACATATCAAGGTCTATCATTGGTATTTTTTTCAAACTTCTGCGTTGAGCCATTTACGAGATCTGGGACATCACAAAACATTACCCCAGCAAAATTCTGAATAACTTGAAAACCGGAACACGAACAAATTTTGCTATTCGTGGACAAATTACTACGCAACAAAAGCTATCTATCCATGTATTTGGTTCCGGGATAGAACGACTTTCAAAAAAAAATTTTGCTGGGGTAATGTTTCAAACATTACCCCAGCAAAATCTGTTTTTTCCTAATAACTTTAAAACTATAATTTGAACGAATTTTGCTATTAGTGGACAAATTTCTGCTCACGATGGACTAATTATCTGCTATACTCTCGACTCTCTAAAGCACAACATTTATAAAAATTTTGCTGCGGTAATGCACTCCATCCAGGCATTTCCCGCGACCTTCACCAGATTGTTCTACCTAGTGGGGGGCCTGCCCACAACCTTAGCACAACTTGAGGACTCTTTTGTATAGTCCGGTCGCCGAGCACGTAGAATTTCGTCCAATGACCCCAAGCTACCCATCCTTATCGCTTGCGCGTAATTATATTGCTGTCGCGCTCGCACACTCGCTGCTGCCGCCCGTCGCACAGTGGCGGGCGGGCCGCACAGTCGTGGGTAGCTTGGAGTCATTGGACGAAATTCTACGTGCTCGGCGACCGGACTTTAGTTGTAATTAAGAGCGACTTTGCAACAAAATTATACATTTTGATGTGCTGTCGTCTCGCCTCCGCCATCGCTCCCGCTCCTCCCATCAACGTACCCTCACAGTATGAGCACACAATACTGTGTGTGACTGATATTGGTGTTTGTTGACTCGCACGAGTGGGAATGTGAGGTCACCGGCTTAGTGCCTAGGCTTAGACTTATTGAACAGCTCAAAGCGTTTTTAGATGAGCAATGTCGAGTTTACATCTATACTAATATTATAAAGCTGAAGAGTTTGTTTGTTTGTTTACTTGAACGCGCTAATCTCAGAAACTACTGGTCCGATTTTAAAAATTCTTTCACTGTTAGAAAGCCCATTTATCGAGGAAGGCTATATACCATCACGCTACGAGTAATAGTTGCAGAGCAAAAATGAATAATGTTGCGAAAACGGGTTTTCACGCGTACGAAGTCGCGGGCACAGCTAGTAAATCTATGTAAAGGACTTTGATGGCTACACATTAAGTTGTCAATAAAGCAATACAGTTTCAAATAACGTGGATTTAATTTCAGTATTTAAAGTTTCAACAATTAAAAACTAATCATACTTTAACAAAATTTTCCCTGCGTCTTCGCCCGTGTCTATTTCAGTCTGTTACAGAACCTAAATCTTTTTCATAAGTCACTATCTATCTACTGCTGAAAACCGCATGAAAATCCGTTCAGTATTTTCTGAGTTTATCACGAACAAACAGACGCGGATAACTTTGTTTTAATACAGATGAAGAAAATTAGTCAGAGTATGTCACGATGTCTTATTAATTACTTTTTGTTTTAAATTAAAATAATTATGATAACTTACTAATATTATCTTATTAAGTGTGCCTTTTCCTTGCCCCGCAGTGTACACATTAACCCCCAGGTCTGCGTGTAACAGATATTGCTGTCCTGCACTCAATGGCCGCGAGTGTACTTGTGATCAAGGGTAAGTAGATACAGTTAGGCACAGAACATGTTGTGAAGTACAATTTAATAGTCCTGTTGACAGTTTATTAGAAAATCAATTACAGTATTTACAAATGGAACTTGGCTAATTAACCGCCCGTAGTCACAAACATTACTATGAGGTCTCATAGTGCGCGTGGACGCACAGGGTGACACACGAACCAATCACAGCGCTGTGCGTTCGATTAAGCAACACTTAAGCAAGCATCGTTTGTGAATACGGGCATTACGAACGGACGTTATACTAGTTTCAAATACATTAAATGTGACGGAGGTTTGAGAAGGAACTACTGGCCTTGGTTCATCATCATCATCATCATTTCAGCCATAGGACGTCCAATGCTGAACATAGACCTCCCCTAATGCTTTCCATAATGAACATAGGCCTCCCCTAATGCTTTTCACGTTGATCGATTGGTAGCGGCCTGCGTCCAGCGCTTCCCTGCTACCTTTACGATGTCGACGGTCCACCTTGTAGGTGGACGTCCGCGTCCCATACTGGCCTTGGTACTATTACTTATTCTGTGCTACTGGTTCGGTAAATTATTTTTGTGTTGCATAGCCCATTTATCGAGGAAGGCTTTAGGCTATGTAACATCACCCTACAGCCAATAGGGGCGGAGCAGTAAGGAAAAATGTTGCAGAAACGGAAAATATTATTCAAACTATTTTCACGCGTACGAAGTCGCGGGCACAGCTAGTAAGAACATTAACGCACATATTCACAAACGATGCTTGCTTAAGTGAAGCAGCAATTCGAACGCACAGCGTTGAATAGAGCTCTGTGATTGGTTCGTGTGTTACCCTGTGCGTCCACGCCACAGATCACAGAAACTAAAGGAGATATGCCAAAGGGGCGGGGCCGGTGTCGCAGCAATATGCCCAAAAACAGAACACATTGCTGCAGACGTCATAATGTAAACAGTTTACATTGCTTGCGTAGTACTAAAGATTATTCTAACGTTGAGTACAGATACCGCAGTGGCTAATGAGCACACATTTTGATTACTTCGTGTGTGTCAATTTCTAATGCGACACTGAGTTTCGAACTCAGCACATTAGCTGGCATCTCTATATCTCCATGGTCCACGCGCACTGTGAGACCTCATAGTAATGTTTGTGAATACGAGCATAAGATAAGTCCCTAGTTTTTTCGTCCACTATTCTAGGACCCATTTGGTACACTATTAAGTACCAGACTGGGGTAATTCCGCAAAGTACCACATTCAATCCGTGACGTCTACAAATGGAACTCTGTGTGATTAAGTTAGACTGCAGACGTGCGGTATTGGACGTAAAGGAAGAGCGGTGCAGACGAGCGGGAAAATAAACGCGGCGGTTTTTTAACGCTAGATAAATATTTTGTATTTTATCTTAGTTAAATGACGTAGGTAGGCTCACACTTAAAGGTAGTGAGATTTTTACTTGCTTAAAAGCGTTGCTTGAAATTGTTTCATTTCTTTGTTATGTTGTGAGTTTTCTACACCCAGCTTTTGGTGAAGCTGTTGAAGCCATATTTTATTTAATCCGTTCGAAAAGTGTATCCAAAACTGCATCTGAATTTAAAAAATTAGTTTAATATCGGTTATTGTGTTTAATGTGACACAATTTTTTTTTGTGAAACAAAAGAAAGTGTAAGTGATATTAGACTTTTTCTTATTTATCATCTGTTTCTCCATCGTTCTACTTATAAGAACTTTTAAGGTGTAAGATAATAATGGGCATGAAATTAAAATGTGTGTTTCACCCGCTCGTCTGTGCAGACTGATGGCCACTCGCCGCCCAGACCGCGCGGTCTGAAAGGCCCCTAACTTCATTTGACACACTCACACACTTGACGTTTTTGAGATCCTACAGCTAGACTTCCAATATAAAATTTAACATGCAAGCTTGTAGTGTAAATAGGAAGAAAGTGAAAGAAAAATATTTATTTTATTTCCTTCAATATCAGAATAATTTATACAGATATAGTGTGTGTAGTGTACATAAATGAAGGATATCGTATTTATACAAAACAGTTAGCATCACTGGCGTGTTATTGGACCTTATTCTACAATAAGCAGACACCAGTTTTTGATACCATCATCATCATAATATCAGCCACAGGAAGTCCACTGCTGAACAAAGGCCTCCCCCAATGACTTCCATAACGCCCGGTTGGTAACAGCCTGCATCTAGAGCCTTCCTGCTACATTTATGAGTATGAGGTCGTCCGTCCACCTGTGGGTAGACGACGCTGCGCTTTCTGGTACGGGGCCTCCACTCCAGAGCCTAGCTGCTCCATCGGCCATCAGTTCTGCGTGCTATGTGCCCTGCCCATTCCACTTCAGCTTGCTAATCCTTAAAATAAATAAAAACATCTATTTCTCTAGCAACAAATCCACAATACGTATGTATACAAAATCCGTTACCGCGTGTTTTGTATCATTAGCGATATTCATCAGTGTAGCCAACATAACAACGTTTGCGCGCCCCAGTGCTGCCACCCGCGCGGAATATTAATATGGCGTACACACGGCTAATCAAGCAGCGCCCTTATATTGTAATTGGTTTTGAATGTGTATGCGCTTAGAATGTTTATGTTTTAACGGGGTTTCGGTATAGTTATTCGCAATTCGGCTGAACCATTTAAGAACCTAGTAAGTGCAGCGGAGCAAATTTTACAGGAGAGCGAAAAAACGCATTTTCATTTGCCCTGCTAAGATGCTTAAAGATTTGGATAACTTCCGATGTTTATATTAAAGATTAGTTACTAAAGTATACTTTATGGAATAAAAGAATATATTTAGTTAAAAATTGCAAGTTTTATGCTCTTTACTAACACTAAAAATTATTTTTTTGACAAAAGTGCCTCGTAAAAATCAAAATTAAAATCGAATATGAATCAGTACTCATGTAGTCCCCAGATTTTGATATGGTTATCGAGTGTCAGCCAACAGAACTCGAAATAATATTTAAATTACAGTAGCATTTTACCTCTAGTAAGTCACATTGACCATTTTGAAACCTAGTAAGTCCATGCACTTACTAGGTTTTAAATGGTCATTGTAACTTGCTAGGTTTTGATAATGGTTTTTGCAGATTTGAATTGGACTTACTAGGTTTTTAGCAACGCGTTTCTCCGGTGTTAAGTGTAATAGAGCGATTTCTGTCTTCACATCCTGTGAAGACCTTAATTCTAAGGTGATTTATGACAAAAAACGAAAATCTGAAAAAGTGTCCCTTACTAGGTTCTTAAATGGTTCAGCCGAATTGTTTGGTTGTATTTAGGTTAGACCTTTTATACATACTTTCTATAATACAGGGTGGAATTCTGTAATGCCACCTGGAGGGAAAGTACTCTTAATAGTGTAGATAGAAAAAGTTACTGAAACATTCCTTTATTTTTTAAAAGAAAGAGAAATGCATTCAAAGATTTTCGATTTTTTTTTTCGAAAATTCACTACCATACAATTTTCTGTACATAATTAAAATTATTTAAAATTTCATGGTTTTCCTTTCATTTGATTTATCAAGTTTGTTAGAGAGATTTCATCATTATACTTAACCCTAATGATCGAAGCAATAAAAATACAGGGTGTAATTTTTGACAGATTTAGTTGGTTCGATTTCCGGGAGTGGCAAGCAAATTTTTGGAAATATTAGAATGCTCTTTCTTTTCAAAAATAAAGGAGTGTTTTCTTTGAGTAAAATGTTTTATCTACACATTAAGAGTACTTTCCTTCCAAGTAGCATTACAAAATTCCACCCTGTATACCAGCTGTTTTCAGAATTATTTTAGGGGAAAAGGGGGAAATTGGGTGACAAAGTCTGAAAATCATGTCATGGGTATTATTGGGTCAAAAACCATACGCAATAAAGACTTTCTGAGCTTAAATACACGCGGGCGCAGTCGCGGGAAAAAGCCGTAGACAGACTATAAAATTTTATTGCGAAATCTAAGGACTCTTTTCTACTGAGATATCCCGTTTTTTACAGGAACTATTTTTGGCTGTATCCCGTTTGTAGTACCTATACGTGTTTTAATACTAACACACACAGAGGGCCGAGTGTGAGTTTAAATCATCTCACTAGTGAGCGCGTAAAAATATGACATTAAATGTATACGTATTGTACAGCGCCCCTAGCGGAAACTTTCAAGAACTAAAATCTTCAAATTTTTTAACGCGCTCGCTAGTGACGACGTTTGATGTAAACCTCAGATCATAGAAGGGAAATGTAAACTCACAATAAGCCCTCTGTACATATGTCAAATCTTATTTTCCTTTTAATTTTACTATCGTCCCATTTTATGTGTTGCCAGTGTATTTCAAAAAGCCTAAAGCCTACATTCCGCCAAGGATCCCTGAAAACTATAATGCACTGGAGATACTAAACTTTTATAGCGCATAAAACCTGTAACTCGGTTATTTCAGTCTGAACCAGATATAAAACTGCCTAGGATCAAATCCAGGCAGATAGGTATGAAGGCAGAAGCAAGGCTTGGTATAGTTTTATGTTTTACTAGCTTTTGCCCGCGGCTTCGCCCGCGTTAAACTTTCATCCCCTATTTTATCCCATTGGGGGTAGAATTGATCAAAATCCTTTCTTAGCGGATGCCTACGTCATAACATCTACCTGCATGCCAAATTTCAGCCCGATCCGTCCAGTGGTTTGGGCTGTGCGTTGATAGATCACTATGTCAGTCAGTCAGTCACCTTTGAGTTATTGAAATTTAGATTGAAGCAGATGTTCACAAATACACAGGCTACCAACATTACAAAATACGCCTTCCAAAAGAATACAATCTATAACCAAAAATTATGTCGCAATAAAAACAATAATAACGTACGGAACCCTCGTAACGTTGGCTTCACACGCATCCATAGTCATTACGTACATCACAGTGTAAGAGGGAAAATATGTCTGTCTGTGTACACTGAGCAAATCATTATCCACTGACATGCTAGGACTGATTAACTGCGACGGCATATAAAGCTACTAGCTTTCCGCCCGCGGCTTCGCCCGCGTGGAATTTCGTCTGTCACAGAAAAACTTTATCGCGCGCGTCCCTGTTTCAAAAACCGGGATAAAAACTATCCTATGTCCTTTCCCGGGACTCAAACTATCTGTATGTCAAATTTCATCAAAATCGCTTCAGTGGTTTAGGCGTGAAAGCGAGACAGACAGACAGAGTTACTTTCGCATTTTTTCATCCGGCAACTGGAAGATTTTAGAGTGATTTTTTGTTGATTTGCCCTATAGAAACTAATTATTCTTTTTAAGCCACTGGATATCCCACGAGACTATCGAGGTTAAAATCTCCATAATAACCGGGCAAAGTCAAGAACTGGCTAAAACCGACTCTACCCGTCTGCCCCTAAACATACATCACCTACCTTCATATAAATCATCTCATTTACTATTGAAACTTCTGTCACAAAATAGAAAGTTATAGTAGTAACCCCACTACGTAAGGAAACGACCAATCTACATAACACCACGACCCTCATCACTTAGAGCACCTGCCTAAATAGCACCCGCACGAATAGCACCTGACCTAGTCCACGAAGAGCATCTATCGATATTTTTTTTATCCACATCTTCACCAGATCGTCGGTCCACCAAGTGGGGAGCCTGATTTCCGTAACTACCGGCCAGGTACTTCTCGCGACCTTCACCAGATCGTCGGTCCACCAAGTGGGGAGCCTGATTTCCGTAACGACCGGCCAGGTACTTATCGCGACCTTCACCAGATCGTCGGTCCACCAAGTGGGGAGCCTGATTTCCGTAACGACGGGCCAGGTACTTCTCGCGACCTTCACCAGATCGTCGGTCCACCAAGCGGGGGAGCCTGATTTCCGTAACGACCGGCCAGGTACTTCTCGCGACCTTCACCAGATCGTCGGTCCACCAAGTGGGGAGCCTGATTTCCGTAACGACCGGCCAGGTACTTCTCGCGACCTTCACCAGATCGTCGGTCCACCAAACGGACCCTGCTGCGGCCTTACCGAGTAATATTATCTTATGCTACATTCACAAACGTATGACATATTTATAGCAAAGATATTTATGTACCGCCCGAAGATATACGGCCTGTTTTCAAGGGTTCAACAAAAATATGCACGAGGATGTTATTTCTTTGGCTTAAGGTCGAAAATAGGTATGTTACATTCGCCAACTTTGTATGTGACCCGGTAGAATTGCTTGGCTATTGAATGACAGAAAATTTTAGGCATTTAGTTTTGTATTGGCATTATTACTTTAAATTATGTAATAACTAGCTTAGCGTGCGCAGCCTCGCCCGCGTGAAATTTTGTCTGTCACAGAAAAATATTAACGCGCCCGTCCCTTTTTCAAAAACAGGGATAAAAACTATCCTATGTCCTTTCCCGTGACTCAAACTATCTCTATGCCAAATTTCATCAAAATCAGTTCGGTGGTTTAGGCGTGAAAGCGTGATAGACAGACAGAGTTACTTTCGCATTTATAATATTAGTATAGATAGCATAATATTCACCGGGGAAAATTGGTAAACCCGCTTCTAATACAAGCTTTTTAATATAGCTAAGCTCTAGCCAGACGGGTCAACAATAATATTATTATAGTCTATACTAATATAATTTATACACTACTAGCTTTCCGCTAGCGGCTTCGCCCGCGTGGACTCCGAAAAACCCAAATATTTTACGGAACCCTATTTTTTTCCAAAATAAAATATAGCCTATGTTACTCGTGGATAATGTAGCTTTCGAATGGTGAAAGAATTTTTAAAAACGGTCCAGTAGTTTTTGAGCCTATTCATTACAACCAAACAAACAAACACACAGTTTTCCTCTTTATAATATTAGTGTAGATAGTGTAGATGTAGACTAGTAATACTTAGGTACTTGTAAAAGTATTTGTTTTATTTAGGTAATAGGATTTCTGGATAAGCATTAGTAAGAAAGACTTACAAATAATTAAGACGCCATTCTGGTTAGGAGTTGGGGACTTCTTACCTGTAAAGAAAAAACATGAAAATTAATTAAATACAGTCATTTTTATTCAACAGATTATAATAAACTAGCTTTTGCCCGCAAATTCATCATCATCATCATCATTTCAGCCATAGTAGGACGTCCACTGCTGAACATAGGCCTCCCCTAATAATTTCCACAATGCTTGCTTAAGTGAAGCAGCAAATAGAACGCACAGCATTGAATAGAGCTCTGTGATTGGTTCGTGTATGACCCTGTGCGTCCACGCGCACTGTGAGACCTCATAGTAATGTTTGTGAATACGGGCGTAAGGTATTTGTACCTCATAACAGTTTAACCCACAACACACACATTGACAATCTCCGCGCCCCGATTGGTTAATAACCGGAAATGGCTGAACCAGTGACGTCACGGCGCTTCCGGCGTTGATCGGCTTACGTGATTGGCTCACAGCCTTGATATTATAGCCTTAACGCGAATACAGGGATTTTGTAATTTCTCACATTTTTTAAGCTTTGTTTTATTATTTATTTATTTATTTATTTATTTATAGGCACAACCACAGAATACAATTCAATAAAATTACAATGATAACTTAACTAGGTTTCAAATTTAAATTATATTCCTATGAATGTTGCACACAACATTTATATAAGAATAATTAAGATATGGAGCTTGAACAGGTTAAATATCAGTGGCTACGTTTACTTACTTAATGCATAATTCAATTGATTTTTTAAATGAGTAAAAATTTTGAAAATATATATCTAAATTGGTGGCATTATCATTATATAATCTGCACATTCGAAACAGAGGGTTATTATATGCTACATTGTTGCTGCAAACAGGAATACAGAATAATTTCAACCTTCTCTTACTACCGCTCGTCTTAAGTGATAAATGGCTCAATAAATCCATGGCATCATAATGATTGTTAACAATCTTATACAGTATAGCTAGATCCTGTATAGAACGTCTACACTGCAGTGTATTCACTTTGAAGTAGAGAAGTCTGTTTTCGTAGGAAGGTAGTTTACGTCGANTCAGCAACCCAATACCCTCATCCGAATAGGATTTAGGGAATCTCTGAAAGAAACGATCACATGAAATAACCACGTACTGGAATACGAAAAATATCAATCACGAAAAATAAATAAATTCTCCGACGGGAACTTACCTCATGTGTGTTATTTTTATTTATTCATCAAGAAATTATCGTGGATGCATTTTGCACCACCCGATTTGAAATAAAAGGAATTACATTCCCGAAAATAATCAAATTGCGGTTGCGCACGATCGACAAATTCCTAAGTCATTTGACAGCTCCACTGACAGCCGCTGTGTCATAGACATCGCGATACGTTTCGTTTCGCCGTTTGAAAAAGTAAATACTGTACTAATAAAACCATGATGAAAACAATTTCCAGAACACTGAAAATATTCTATTTGAAAAATAGAATAATCAATATAAAAACACTAGGAAATGTTTCATCAAAGTATATTTCAATTAACTGAGCAAAAAGCGCCATCTATTGCAAATTAATTCTAAATCACGCCAATAGATGTCGCTAGTGGTATCCAAAATCAGAATATTGAGAAGAAATATTAATTTGTGAAAAAACAGCAAACGGCAACGTTACAGGAGAACACCATGAATTCCAACGTGATGAGCCTTCAAACAAAGAATGCGATGGTCTACCTTGTCAAAGGCTTTAGCGAAGTCAATATAGACTGAATCTACTTGCACATGTCTATTAAAGGCCATGTTAAGATCATGAACATAAGTTAGAAGATTAGTGGAAGTGGAACGACCGCCTACGAAGCCATGTTGTTTTGTACTAATTATTGGTTTTAAATGAAAATATGCATATTTGTAAACTAAACTTTCGAATATTTTTGCGAAACAACTGAGTATGCTGATAGGTCGGTAGTTAGTTATATCAGTTTTGTCTCCTGACTTAAAAATGGGTACTATTTTAGCAATTTTCCACAACTCGGGAAAAGTACCTGTATTTAGGCTTTTATTGTATAATATACAAAGAAGGATCGCCAAAACAGTCTTACACTGCTTGATAAATATCGGTGGTACTCCGTCCGGCCCAGCACCCTTAGTAACATTTATGGCGTCAAGAGCTGAAGTTACTTCCTTCAATGACAATATAATAGAGGAAACACTTCTAGATGACTCGGGAAAACTAGGTATATACGTGTGTGTGGAAGGTTTGTTATAGACAGACGAAAAGTGTTTTGCAAAAAGATTGGCGATGTCTGCACCATTATCTGCAAAATCCGAATTATAATGCATACGGTGAGGTAGTGAATTTGTAGCCCTTTTTGATTTAGTATATCGCCAAAACGCTTTGATATCGCACTTAATGCTCTCCTCAGTTCTTTCCAAATAAGTTTTATAGCACCTATCGAGTTCATTTTTAGCTCTAGATCGTAGTAANATAATGCATGGTGAGGTAGTGAATTTGTAGCCCTTTTTGATTTAGTATATCGCCAAAACGCTTTGATATCGCACTTAATGCTTTCCTCAGTTCTTTCCAAATAAGTTTTATAGCACCTATCGAGTTCATTTTTAGCTCTAGATCGTAGTACAGTGAATGCGTCGAATCAAATCAATCGATCGAATCAATTAAATCATCCACTGATTTTCTTGTATCAAAAATCTGTGGAAATGTCTAAGAACAGATATTTTAATCTCGTGACAACGTCACTATTCACTGTACTCACTGTCTTACCAGCGACTTGCTTGACCCACTTTTAGCTTGGTCAACGGGCCAAGTCGCTGAATAATCTTTCAACTATTTTTCCTTCGAGCATCTGGGCCCACTTTCAATGTTTTATTAATAAATTAAAAAACAAGATTACTCTAGAATCTTAGAGTGGGCCCAGTTGCTGGAAGAAAAAATATTTCAAAAATTATCCAGTGATTTGACCCGTGGACCAAGCTAAAATTGTGGCAACTCTTTGAAAGACTCCATGTTGCAAGTTTAATACAGTCGTAGTAAATTAGTATGTTGTATAAGGGTGGATTCGACCAAACAAGAGTAAATATTAAACTCAGAATAAATAGTCAGTTATTCGACATTTTGACATATTTCCCATACTGAATCTGTCAATGTGCCAGTTACACCAGGAGTTATTCTCGGATAAAAGTTTGGTCAAATCGGGCTTTAGTATTTTGTTTAAACAAACTTGCAATTAGCTCTCAGCTCTAAATCGAATATTGAATCACAATCACTCAGCCACTTTACACTGAAGAAATACAGAAATTGCAAAATAATATTGCCCCTGCAGTTTCCCATTTAAATTAAAAACACAGTGTAACTACAACTCAGTAGTTCCATAGTTTAGCTACGAGACTTTAGCCAGGATCTACAGCTTGTCCGCCAATAACCCAACCAGTGAAGGCCGAGTTTTTGCCAGAAGAAATAAATAAATAAAAAATCGTTTATTGCTTGCTTTACAAAAAACTGTTATTTTAAATGTTAAACTGACATTGGACCCGCAACGATAAATTAATCACAAGAACAAAGTAAGATAATTCGAAGTTAAGATTAGGCTGTGTGTGGCAATATCTGTCGCAGAGACTTTAAAAATTAAAGTAAAACGATTGTGGAATTTCGAATCTGGCATAAATTAAATTATATTTAGATAGAAAGAAAAAGCGATTGATTTTCTAACCAAAATAACAAAAGGACCGTTTAGTACGTAAATATCATTTTTAACTGCTGTTCAACGCATGTATAACTTTTTATTAGCAAGGGGGTAAAACAATAGTTAGTAATTGGTCTGACTTTAACGGTAACTATAACGATAACCGGTTTTTATTGTATGGAGTTTAATAGATTTTTGGCGTTTGTTAGTAAGATGGTACATCCTAAGAAAATTAAATAATGTATATTCTCTAACAGTGTATGTATTATTAGGATTGAACCTACTGCATACTTTTACACTGTGTGAATAGTAAAACACCTCCCCTTCTAGGTTATTTTAAAGCACTCCAGTTGAGGTCATCGCATTCGACCCACAGAGAGGCAATCGCTGGATTTTTTAAATAAAGAAAAGGATTTTTGCTTTCTTTTTAATTTGTCGGGAAAAGAGGTTAAATGTAAAATTAAGAGTTCTTATTTTAACTTTTACTAGAAGTAAGGAATATTACTCATCGAAATACCTACGATATAATACGGTGGATCGCACATTAACTTATACACTGTGTCTTATGTACATAGCTTTAATACGTGCGGTTTTACAATAACACAGAAAATAAAATAAAAACGTTTTTGATTGTCATGTAACAAACATATTAACGCCCACACATTTTAACTTGTATTGAGCAAAATTATTTTCAGATACTAACATAAAAAGCTAAAAGCGGTGAAGGAGGCAGCTTTAAAAATATAAAACACTAGCTGGCTTGTTGACCCGTCGCACTTCGTACCCCCAATAAAAATCTATAGCCTATTTTGAACAGGGATAATGTAAGATTTTAATAAAGAAATAATTTTTCAAATAGGTCCAGTAGTTTTGGAGCCTATTCAATACAAACAAACAAACTTTCCTCTTCATAATATTACTGTAGAGCAAGCTGGAAACGCCACTTTTCAAAACCATAACGGTCCTTCTGACGCAGTCGGGTAAAAATCGTCCAAGGGTAAAAAGGATCGAATGCACTACATTAACCGGAACAAACCACAACTAGATACATTATTAGTCGATTTATTCAGCCACGCCACTGCCCGAGTGCGATAATCGAATCGAAATACGCTCCACTCGACTATCAAATCGATTTTGTATTCGAATGAATGATTAAGAGTTGAATTTTAACTTCTATTTTAAGAAATACACTTCTTATGGCAGATTTATATTTGTCTGACGTGTTGTGTCATGATGACGCATCAGAACTGAATCGGTTTCATACATTAAGTGTAAGGACTCGGGCCCACGACAATACAGTAATGCAGGATCCCGCAAAACTGGATTGTAGGTCGTGTGACACAAACTTCGAAAGAGTTACAAATTCGATCGGATCGGTTTTATGTGGGACACTAAAAAAGGGATATTCATGTGAACATTTATATTAAAACACTTAGGCTGAGTTGCACCACCAAACTTTAATAGTAACTACAACGATAACCGGTGGTTTTTGTATGGAGTTTGACAGATTTTTGGCGTTTGTGAAAGTTAAAGTAAGACGGTGCAGCCTTAAACTACTAAACGGAATCCTGCAAAAAACAGTACGTGTCAGTGGGAACAAGTCCTCGCCTTCAAACTAGAGTGGTCGTGTCGTGATGGCTTCTGACATGTCGCAAACTAAAAGTATGAAACCGATTCTGTTCTGATACGTCACGTCACGACAAGTCAGACAATTATAAATCCGCCTTTATCCTGTTTTAGGTTCTTTTAGATTTTCTTTGTTCTTGAACAAACTTATGAATATTTTTAAAGAGAAATCGATTCTTAGTTCATACAACAGATTCCAAGAAAAGTAAGATTGTTATTCTTAGGCTTTTATAAGTAACCTTTGTTTTATTAGAGTCAGTGACTTGAAATAATTGTTCTACAAGGCTTCTTTTATTACAATACTAGCTATTGCCCGCGGCTTCACCCGCGTTAAAATTAGTTTTTTCACAGATCGTCATAAATTATAGTTTATAAATGTATGTTATTCTGGGTTATAAACAATAATACTGCAGTTTTATCAAAATCCGTTCAGTAGTTTTTGCGTGAAAGAGTAACAAACATCCAGACAAACTTTCGCATTTACAATATTAGTAGGACTAACTGTGCCTGCGACTTCGATCGCGTTAATATACAATATGACAATAAAAATATTAAAGAAACTGACGTAACAAAATTCCTAGGTGTCTGGGTTGATAAAAATCTCAACTGGAAGACGCATATTGACACATTATGTAAAAAACTTAACCAGTATTCTTATGCTTTACACAAACTAGCTAAAGTTGTAAACCAATCTACGGTATTGGTTGCTTATCATGCCTATGTTTCATCAACTTTAAAATATGGTATTATATTTTGGGGAAATTCTACGGACAGGGAAATAGCTTTCAGAGCCCAAAAGAAATGCATACGATCAATCTGTCAAATTAAACCTACTGAAAGTTGTAAACCTTACTTTAAATCCTTAAATCTACTAACCCTCCCATCAATTTACATTGAGGAGGTATGTTTATTTGTCAGAAGAAATCCTCCTTTATTCTCAGTACATAAAAGTATACGACACAAAAACAGAATATGCTCAACTGAACACAAAACAGCATTGTTTACAAAAAACTTACCAGGTATGGCACCGCGAATTTATAATAAATTACCACATACCATAAGAAATAAAGAAGACTTATTTATTTTTAAAAAAATCCTACACGACTTTTTAATTGATAAAGCATACTACTCAGTTAGCGAATTCCTCCTGGATAGATCCATATAAAGACATTATTCTACATAAATTGTTTGTTTGACCTTGTTATTATCAAATCTATGTGACAAATTGACATACTAATGTAATATTAAATTCTATCTACTAAATTTGACATTGTTAATTATTATTGTGACATTTAATTTAATTCTTTTGTATAATTTCTTGAATCACGAAAAATTGATTCTGTTGCATGCCGATATGGTATGATGTAGCTGAACAATATATTTTTTTATGTGACCTATAATATGTACCTACATTATGCAATAAATGATTTTGATTTGATTTGATTTGATTTGATTTGAAAACAGTTTGAATAATGTTTCCCGTTTCTGCCACATTTTTCTTAACTGCTCCGCCCCTATTGGCTGTAGGGTAATGTTAAATTTATAAATAATAAATAAATTCTTTATTGATTAACTTGTTGACAGTTTTTAACAATGTTATAAGCTTAAATGGACTATCCAACACAAAAATAATTTTTAAAATCAGTAGTAGAAACGCCTATATCTAAACTAGCTTTCCGCCCGCGGCACAGCCCGCGTGGAATTTTTTTTGTCACAGAAAAACTTTATCGCGCGCGTCCCTGTTTCAAAAACCGGGACAAAAATTATACTATGTCCTTTCCCGGGACTCAAACTATCTCTATCCAAATTTCATCAAAATCGGTTCAGTGGTTTAGGCGTGAAAGCAAGACACAGACAGACAGAGTTACTTTCGCATTTATAATAATTATTAGTATAGACAGACAGAGTTACTTTCGCATTTACAATATTAAAATATCATGGAGAGAAAAGATGTAAGTTTGTTTGTATTGAATAATCTCCGAAACTAGTGGACCGATTTGAAATGTTCTTTCATCATTAGTATCCTACACTATTTCTGATGAACATAGGCGGTACGAACTTCGCCGGGACAGCCTAGTTTTCAGAATAAACCCTTCCTCGTGTGACCTAGATGGATTTGCAGATTTCCAAATAGGCCAGCGTGATTGGGTTATCGGCTGATCTACTTCATTTGTGATATTCGATTTGTCCGCTCCGAGTGGCGCTAGTGTTGATTTTCATTTACTAGATTTTCGTTGCTTCTCATTGCCATGTTTCATGTGATGTATTTTTTAAGGGGTTACGAAATAACATTGACATTTGACACCGAATCTTAAAGGTACCTACTCATATTGGGTGGTGGTGTACGTATATTTTCTTAAAGGTTACTCAAACCTTTAATTCGTCATCTGTCATCCGCTTTGCACTGAAGGGAAGTGGAACCTTAACTTCGAACTCCTCTTATGTTCTTCTGATTAATTTCGTTGCGGGCCCAACGACAGTTTAACTTTCCCCCGGGACAAACTTGACCTTCACTGGTTGGGTTTATTGGCGGTCAAGCTGTAGATCCTGGCCACGCAGGAGTTGCAGCGGTGGGAACGAGAGGTGGGAATAGTCTCGTTACTATTATTGGGATTTAGGATCGTCGCTTGTATAAAAGGTAAATCAGACTATTTTGGCAACTTTTTTCGCCAAGAAGCCAACCGAAGTTTTTCTCCTAATTTCAATAATACCAAAACTTACGATAATTGCCTTTTAAGTATCATATGTTACTTACCACTTTAAAAATACGTATCATCATCATCATTTCAGCCACAGGACGTCCACTGCTGAACATAGGCCCAATGACTTCCACATCGCACGGTTGGTAGCGGCCTGCCACCAGCGCCTTCCTGCTACCTTTATCAGGTCGTCGGTCCAATACGTAAAATATTTATTTATTAAAGATACGCATAATACTTTGTTTTTCCGTGTCCAGCTCATGTTTTTTAACAAAAACAACAATAAGTCCATCCAAACAGCGAAGTCTAAACAAATTTTGCCATCAAAAATGGACCCCTCCTTTCAAAAGATTTCTGCTTCGGTGGACTCAAATAATATCTCCAACGGGGTTCCGTAGACAATGGTACCTACTTGGGTAGGGTTGCCAGGTGTCCGGTTTTAGCCGGACATGTTTGGCTTTTTACGGTCTTGTCCGGCCAAATATTGTCCGGGTTGCCAGGTGTCCGGCTTCGGTTTTTAGAAGAAGCATATATAAGCGACATATTTAAACTCACATGGACAAAGCCACACGAAAAAGGCAGTAGTTTATAAAAATAGGCTAGATCAGCGGTTCCCGAATGGTGGTCCGCGGAACCTTGGGGTTCCGTGGAAAGGCCGCAAGGGTTCCGTAAAAAATATTATCCCACGTTTCGTGACCGACGTTGTTCGCTCGCACCGACTTGTTTACGCACAAGGGAGGGGCAGGGCGTGCGGGCGGAGTAGTACGGGGGTTCCGCTAGGAAAAGTATAATCAATTAGGGTTCCTTGGCAAAAAAAAAAAATTGGGAAACCCTAGGCTAGATATTGAGCAAGCAAAGCTATGAACGCACGCTAGTTTCACAAGTCAGCCCAATATTTGGCGTTCAAAATTAAATAAACTTCAATTGTTTTTCATTGTTGACGATAGAATTTGTCAATACTATACAATGGTGAAGAGTAGAACCACTCAGCGTAAAAAACATAACCCTCCTGGCGCAGTTGGGTAAAACACTGTTAATTTTTGTTTGTACAACACTGTACAGATTGTACTGTAACCCTTTATTTTCTTTACTTGCATGTATTTTTCCATTTATCGTTTCAGCCAAATGACGTCCACTGATGGACAAAGGATTTCCACAACGTCACTCCTGCGACCTTATCAGATCGTCGGTTCACCTAGTGGGCTGCCGAGACTACGTCTTTCGGCCCGTGGTCGCCACTCGAGAACTTTTCTGCCCCAGCAGCCATCAGCTCTACGAGCTATGTGTCCACTGCCAATTGATTTTAGAAATTATGCCATTTGCATCTAGCAACTAGAGAGAAAAACCAGGAAGTTTAATACAGTTCTTTTTGTATGAAATAAATAAATATTGTGTTAACAGCATTGTTGTGTTCGGCAGTTAGAGATAAGATAGCCAGTTCCTCCGTGGTTGAGGATTCCGGGTGAAGCTCGCTTCGACCTTCGGCCTAATCATCACTTACCATCAGGTGAGATACAAGCCAAGAGCTTCCTTGTTGTGAATAAAAAACCTCTAAATTGAGAATCAAACTACCTACCTATTGTATCTTTATGTGAAAGATAACACAATGCTACTGAATAAAATTGCACAGTTGCATCGAAAACAATCATAAACGGCAATATTGTCAGTTTGTACAGTTTATTAATAGTCGTGCCCCGGGCTTGTTGACAGTTCAATTTGAAACAAAAATGCTAACTTTTAAATCCCATAACTTGAACTAGCTTTGGCATGTGGATTCGCTCGCTCGCATTTAGTTTAGCCATAGGATTATTATTTATTATTTACCGTTAAAACACTTTATTATTACCAAAAGCTTAAAATTGTATTTATAACTTTAATATAAGAAATTATTGCTTTTCCCATACTATCTCTCTTTCCCTTTATGATTTACGCCCATAATTACAAACGATGCTTGCTTAAGTGAAGCGGCAAATCGAACGCACAGCGTTGAATAGAGCTCTGTGATTGGGTCGTGCATCACCGAAGGATTTATCTGCCTGACATATTCAAAAGCTGTAGAATCTTAACATGTAGTTTATCTAACAGATTGTTCCTTATAAGTTATCAGCAAGTGGTGAAACGGGCTTTATGCCTAGGACCCATCTTCATACAATCGTAGACGAAAACATAACCCTTCCTTCAGCAGTCGGCTAAGGGTAAGGTAAGAAAATGTCATACTCAACATAGCATTCAATTTATCGCAACATCTATCAATATTCGAATGGAAATAAATTCGCTATGTACTGGCAGTTTAAAAAGTCCCATCACTTAGATGTATTAAACTGGTGGATAAAGATGGATTCACATTGGCAGGGTGCGTTAACGCCGCAATTTTTTTTGGGGAGGCCTGAGCAGTGCAAACTAAATTATTGAAAGAAAATTAAATGGGACCTACTCGGGATCATAATCCAATAATCCTATCAAACAAAAAAAGATTGAAATCGGTTCTGCGATAACAAACATACAAAAAAATATAGAGACGAATTGAGAACCTTTTGCCCGTTTTCACCATCAATCCCTAATTTTTAAGTGACCCCTATGGTAACACATAACAGGAATTTTGTTTTCATAGGGGTCACTTAAAAAATAGTAATTGATGGTGAAAACTGACATTTATCCTTTTTTTAAACAAGGCAGGTATTTGACCGCAATCGCACCTGATGTTAAGTGAGATGCAGACGTCTAGGATGGTACATACCTGCCCTGTAAGTCTCCCTGCCTATTCACTCTCGCCTTAAAAAGGCCCGGATTATAGTGTTCGGAAAATTCAGTCTATGTTGACGACTAACGTCCTTTCACAAACGATGCTTGCTTGCGTGAAGCAGCAAATCAAACGCACAGCGTTCTTCTTCTTTTCGTATCGACAACAAACCTACACAGTGTTATCCCAAAACTCCGCCACAAGGGTGGCGTTGTCAGCAGCGACAGCAGCGTTGAATAGAGCTCTGTGATTGGTTCGTGTGTCACCATGTGCGTCTACGCGCACTGTGAGACGTCATAATAATATTTTGTATACGGGCGTTAATGTATTGATATCGATACAGTGTGAATCGCACTTTAGGGTGTAATTCCTATTTATGTTGGGGTCCTACAACTGAGGGGACAGGGAGACCGCATTTAGTATTTATTGTATTTGTTTAGTGTCATGGTCGGGTGGAGACAGTTTTGACAAGTTTATAGTCGGTCAAATGGTCACAGGTTCGATTTTAGGATAAGGTTCTTGATGACTTACAAATGACAGCATAGCATATTGTTGCAAACTCGCTCTTATCTATCTTCTAATCTTCTAAATACATATAATATAACTCAAAGGTGACTGACTGACTGACATAGTGATCTATCAACGCACAGCCCTAACCACTGGACGGATCGGACTGAAATTTGGCATGCAGGTAGATGTTATGACGTAGGCATCCGCTAAGAAAGGATTTTACGAAACTCCACCCCTATGGGGGTAAACGGGATCCACGCGTACGAAGTCGCGGGCGGCCGCTAGTTGCTACTATAAAAGATGCAGTTTTTGTATGAGATCAATATAAAAAAAATCAAATTCATTTCTCTATCAAAATTATTACTGTCACATAGAGCTGATTTTCAACCGACTTCAAAAAAGGAGGAGGTTCTCAATTCGACCCGTATGTTTTTTTTTTTTTTTCTATGTTTGTTACTCGATAACTCCGCCAATTTTATGAACCGATTTGAACAAATCTTTTTTCGGCGTATAGGTAATACCTCAAGGGTGGTTCCATTTAAATTTAATAATAAAAAAAACAACCCCCAAGGGTGGAAAATTGGGGATGAACTTTTTTATACGCAATATCTCCGCCCATTATAAACCAATTTGAACGATTATTTTTTTGTTGAATAGGTATTATCAAAAGGGTGGTTTCATGCGAATTTGAATAAAATATTTCACCCCCAAGGGTGGAAAATTGGGGATGAACTTTTTTATACGCAATATCTCCGCCGATTATGAACCAATTTTTTTTTGGTCTCAGTGTACTGCCTACCTTCAGTGGTAACATCAAGGTAATAATTAGTTAACCCTAGAGTGCTCGCGCTATGAGCATTTTGCCGCCCTCGGTAAAAAAGTCGAGTTATTTTCTACACGATGCGTTTGTTTAACTCAAGCGTTTCAGTAGCTGCCTCCCCATACTTCACCTCCATGTATTAGAAATTAGAAGAAATTTAGTGCGCAGGTGACCGCAATAGAGAACCATTGTTGAACGTATGTCACGTTTTGCGGCAATTTGCTAACTGCGCGACTACTGACGTAAGTAAAATTTGTGTGTCTGGTTTTTAGTGTAGTTGGAAGATTATTAGTTTTCATTGCTATAATGTTGTTTTGACATTAATGACGTCATGACATTGATAATTACTATTAGTGCTTAATTTATTTCTTGTCGTTTTCGGTAAAATTCACGTAAAATACAAATAATGAAAAAACAAGGAAAATGTCGGATTTCGAAGAAGCTGGTGCACTAAAATTAGTGGAAAATGTTTACTAAAGTTATAAAGAAAGTAAACATAGTCATTACAATACTGTTATAGAACAATCAGTGGCAGAATCTGAAGATGATGTGCCAAGGGTGCAATAGTTGTGCAAATTTACTGTGCAACGCACATTAAATGCACATGTAACAGGCCTGTTTTGTTGAAGCACATGTCATATGTAAGGAAAACCTTTAAGTGTGCTAGTAAGTTTAATATTTGATGATGTATGTAGGTAAAAACAATAGTGTTTCTAAGATTTTTATAAATATTTCCTAACATTTCCAAAATATATTTTGTTCTTTAAATTTTAACCACAAATCTTTAATAAACGTTATTTTCTAATAGTGTATGCTTTATTCTATCATTTTTAACTGATTTTCATATTTTTAAACTGTTATTTGACACACAACCGGACTTTATGTTTGAGCGGCAAAACGCTCATACGCGAGCACTCACGTTTCACGGAAAGGCGCGACTACTCTAGGGTTAACTAAAAAGCAAGAAATAAGTAAAATTTTATAAAAAAAAATAAAACCGACTCCAAAAAACCTACACTAAAACGTAGAAAAATAATTAATTACTAATTACCTACTTATTTATTAGGACGAATTATTAATATTTATGTAGGTATACCATGATTGATACTTTTGGAGTCGGTGCAGGCAAACTTTACATGTTTCATAATCTTGGCACCGACTCCAGAAGTATCAATCATGGAATACCTACATAAATATTAATAATTCGTCCTAATAAATAAGTAGGTAATTAGTAATTAATTATTTTTCTACGTTTTAGTGTAGGTTTTTTGGAGTCGGTTTTCAACAATCGAATTACCTACTTTTCATTAAAATAATAAAATCAATGTGCCCAACTTATACATATTAGTTATCCGACGATTGAAAAATCAGCTCTTAGTGCATTAATACACAAATAATTTTGGTTTTAATACCAGTCTTGGTTTTTTTAAAGTAAATGTTATGTAAACATCTATAAAATCTATATTTCAATAGTGCTGACCTGTAGGCCTAAGATGCGCGCCGCGATAAGCGGTTATCACGCCATTTTATCGATTTTGCCCATACTTTTTGACGTCGATAAAAGTTATCACGTCGCGCATCTTAGGCCTACTGGTTAAATATCGATAAATCGATAACTTACTGCTTCACAAGACAGTCGCTTGAAAAATGCACAGTGCACTTTGGTAGATGTCCGATCCGATCACAAGATGGCGGCTGACATTGACAAATACCGTTTCAGGGTAGATTTAAGATTTAGTTCACAGATCTACGGGGTTTTGTTTGTGAGAAATCTAGTGATATCCTTACAAAGGTTTTTTACATAGCAAAGTGTACAATCATCGTCAAATATGACCACATCCAAAGAGGCCAAAAATTTGACAACACAACCTTATTCCAAACGTAACAAAGACGAAAGTTATAAAGAGCTGTGGTTTTCTGAATAAAGAAAAATAAATAAATAAACTTTTTGGCTGTAGATGTCGCGAACTATTTGACGCTATTTTCAACCGACTTCAAAAAAGGAGGAGGTATGTTTTTTTTTTTTCTATGTTTGTTACGCGATAACTCCNTCATTTGGCAATATTTTACTTGGCAAATGTTTATATAGCAAATGTTTTATTTCGCCAAATATTATATCCCAAATAATTTGTTTGGTCAAATTGACACTTCACATACTTACCCACCGTTACCCACAAATCAAAGCATATTATGGCACATGATCGTGGTTTCACAAGAATTTTGTGTAAAACAAAGAGATTGCAGAAAATAGTATGAGTGCAGAAAGTAGGTATTGCAGAAAATAGTAGGTTAGGTTAGGTTAGAACAGTGACCCTTAACGCGCGAAGGCGAGCGAAGCGTGCCGCGGCAGCGGCCGCCGAGCGCTAGAATCACCTCTATTGTTAATTAATCATTTGGAAAATAATGAAATATGAAAATTAATCGCACTAAACAAAATAATAACCACAAACTAATTTTTATTCCATTCAATGCACCAATCAAATTGTTTTGTAAATAGTTTATCGTGAAATATTTTTGCCAAATGAAATATTTGGCAAAACATACTTTGCCAAACAATAATTTGCTAAACAATAATATGCCAAAAACGACATTTGCGAATTAAAAGTTTGTAATAAGTTGTTTTGCCAAGTGAGAATTTGCCAAATGAAAATTTGCGAAACGTTGTTTGCGATGTGATAATTTGGGAAACGTTTTTTGGCCAAACATTAGTAATCCCCAAAAATCTCGCTCTTGATCAGAACGGAACCCTTAAAGGGGTCTCTCTTTGCGAGAGTGACCATTCTGCGATCATCTTGTATGGTTGTTTTTATTGGCCTCTTCCTTTTAAGCATACTTTCTGTGGTTTCATGATTTTGAAATAAGCCACTGCATCGTAGATTCATGTTTTTGGAACATTTCAGATGATCTGCAATTTACCGGTATGGCCATCCACACTGATAAAGATTGATTATAACTTAGCGCATTGTTGCTTTACTTTCAGCCCATTACCATTAATAATTTGATGAGTTTTTAACTCGCAAGATAGAATATCGCTTTTCAAATTGATGCCGAAATTACAAATGAACAGAATAAAAGTTATTACTTTTTATTTTTTTTAATTTAGAAGGAAAAACTTAAGCGTCCCTAATTAGGTGGCCAGACCGTCCGTACCATAATTACCGATTCATGTGATTTGATCAAATTTTTTTATTAAGTTAGTAAGTTTTTTTTGTTGTTATTGTATTCTGTTAAATAGAGTACTTGATAGTTAATATGTTTACAAAGTAACAGTCAGTAATATCGAATGAAGCTCACAATAATAGGATATGAACACTTAGTATTGCTTAGTATTCTGTCTGTCCCTAATTAGTTGACCACGACTGTATATGTAGGTATACCATGATTGATACTTCTGGAGTCGGTGCCAAGATTATGAAACATGTAAACAGGTAATTAGTAATTATTTTTCTACGTTTTAGTGTAGGTTTTTTGGAGTCGGTTTTATCCTAGATACACAGGCCAAGACTGGACTAAAGAAAATTTAGTTCGTGCTGGTTGAAGTCACACACAGACTCAGTCCCAAAGAAATAGTTTAAGCTACCTTCGTAAATACAGGGTGTCCCAAAAAATAGTATCAAGCTGAAGCACAGAGAGAGCATCACTAGTGCTACTCCAATCACCGCTACTTTTGATAGTTTTCGAGTTATGTTTTTTTTTACAATATTCAGGATTTTTTTATGTTTTTAGTGTTATGGATATTAATACTTCTGAATCAGCTAGGCCTAGTATTCATCTAATAATAATAAAAAAATCAGGCATGTACCTTAACTATTCGCGTCACAGTAACCAAAAAAGTACCTAAGCATAGAAATTTAAAACAATCATAACTCGAAAACTATAAAAAATAGCGGAACATAACATGGGGGTGCCGGGTAGTTCTAGCAATGCTCTACCTCTGGGCTTCGGCTTGTCACTACTTTTTGGGACACCCTGTATATGCATTTCCTTAGGGATACAGATCCTTCTGTCTATGGTAGTCCTTCAGGACGAAACGGCAAAGGCTGGTAATAAAATGGTCGTGTCTAGACATCTTATAAAACATTCACAGCCTATGCGATGTTCAAGCGAATAATGCAACATTTATGACGTTTCAAATGTACCCAAGTACTTACTAGGGTTGTACTTGTATAAGTGTTGTATTGATGGTCAAGGTTATAGATGTAAAATGACTCAATTTACCTAAACACATAGATTAATAAAGCTTAGTTAGATTAGATAGTAAGCGCACGAAAAGTGAGGTAACTTTTTAAATAACAAATAACGACGAATTTATTACGATAAATGTGGATAAAAACCTCTCAAGTTCGAAAAAATCGCCTTAATCCTTCTAATAATATAAAATATTCGAAAGTTAAAATGTCTGGATGTCTGTTACTCTTTCACGCAAAAACTACTGAACTTTTGATGAAACTTTACAGTATTATTGTTTATAACCCAGAATAACATAGGCTATAATTTATAACAATCTGTGACAAAATAAATTTCACGCGGGCGAAACCGCGGGCAAAAGTTAGTTTAAACATATTTAACAACGTTTTGACAGTAATGACATAAGATTTGACAGTAATGCTAAAGTATTGCCTGTAACACCACTGAAAATCTGAAAAGTTGCTCCTCGTCGATACATTTCTATAAGCAATATTTCACTCGCAACTTCAGTTTTTAATCAACAAAGCGGTAATCCGTATAAGCCGCCATCTTGGATTGAAGAAATTGTGAACATAACAAGCCATGACATGGATAATCTTGGTGTATAAAAGGATAACACATCGAGTAATGAAGGGGTTATGTACTAATATTATAAAGCTGAAGAGTTTGTTTGTTGTTTGTTTACTTGAACGCGCTAATCTCTCTCTGATTTGAGTCATTCTTTCAGTGTTAAATAGCCCATTTATCTAGGAAGGCTATAGGCTATATACCATCACGCTACGAGTAATACAGGGTGGATACATTTTGTTGGTAGCGGCGACTGGTTGTGCCGCCATGGTGTCCCGGTGAAATATAGCCCTTAAAAGCAGTCTACAAAGATATGGGCGCAAGAAAAGTCTTCAAATATGGTATTTTTGTGATTTCAAACGTCGTCAGCAAGACTTTAAATTTGTATGCTCTGTCACGTCATAATATATCAAGGTCACCCCTCCCGTGCCGCTACCATACCTCAGGCACTGACTAAGTTATGCCATATCCGCTAGACTTATAGACACAACTGACCAAAACACCATAATCTAACACAAATCTAATGTACACTAATTTGTTTCCAAAGATAACTAGATCCCGTAAGCCAGAGGCGCGGGATTGTTTTGGAGGGGATTTAGTATCGATAGTGTTGGATAATTTGGAATTGACTGCATTATAGATCGACTTCCCTTTAGTACAAAGATGACGTGACAAACAAAAGTTTAAAAACCTTTAAGAATAATAAACAGGGTAAATACGTGGGACACTATTTAAGTTGTGAGCCTAACTATGAAAACAAAGTAGTATATTATTAAAATGGTATTGATTGCGTTTATTGGTATTGTCTTTCATGATTTATGTACTTTTTAATGTGTCTCAAACACTTTTCATAGCATTTTTTCCACTCAGCTTGTAGCACCTCCAAAGCATGGTTTTAGACCGCACCGACAGTTGCTTCTGGCTACATTAATCGCTGTTCACGCATTTAATTTTAATATAATGGGTACCAAAAGAAGTGTTTAGATTCCAAGCAAGAATTTTGTAGCGTTGGACCGGTTTATTTCATATTTTGAGTGTTCAAATAGTCAGTTGTTTGACGAGACGTGTAAAAGCTCACATTTTCGTCACGAATGGCGATTCGACTATGCTGGCCAGTTTCCCTTATTAAACTGAAGACTTTTGAAAAAAAGTGGTTGTTTACTATTAAGAATTAACCATTCTAAATTTCTCTAGTGACGTTTCTGTCATATAATCGGATATTTCGGAAAAATAGGCGACCGTAAGTTTCAAAGTGTTCCGAGCGCATGGGACTTTTGTTGGAATTGGTTCATCTTAAAACACCTCCATAGTCGATAGCTGTTTATTTTCAGGATCATTATGCATAGATCCTTAATTCGTCAACTGTCACAATTTTAAAAACGGCTTTTAAAGCTTTTTAAACGTATTTATCAAACATTTCCAATGACTAAACGACACAAGCGTCCTATTGAGCGTTTGAAAATTTTTGTGACATCCAGCGAGAAAAAAACGTATTAACCATAATATGGTCATACAATATTTTATAACTGCTAGTGGAATTAATGCCTAGGATTATCTCAATCCTACGATATATCACATGACGAGGTTTCTCTTCCATTTTTCTGACAACATCAATGTTTTCCGCCACTATTAGTAATTTTAGACGACTTTCGCAAAGTTCACTGGTGAGCCAATGAAATACAATATTATACCTCTTAAACTATCGTTTTACAATGGTAAGGGACAGATCTTTATCACCAAAAGTGAAATTTAGCTGACCGCTTCAGTTTTGTATAGATTAACCACGTCGAAAGTCATAATAAATCTTCGCGCGAAAATTTCCGCAAGTCAATTCCATGTTTTTGTAGTCAAGATAATTTTCAATTCAATGTTAATAATACAAAACGTGCTCAAATGATAAAAAGTTTTGAATAAGGTTGTAGTCAAAAATGTCAAACTTTTCATTAAAAGTATCAGATGTCGTCTAACAACACGTTATGTTGTCGAGGCTCACAACTTAAATAGTGCCCTAGTACCGTGCCAAACTTAAGGAAATGATAATGCATGGCATCTGAAAAAAAAAGCTTTAGTAAAAGAATCACCGTTTCAGAGATAAGTATGACTCTTTTTTAACCGACTTCAAAAACAGGGAGGTGGTTCTCAATTGGACTGAATGTATTTTTCATACTTTGAATATCTGCTTATCTAATACACAGCAAGCAGATATACGCCCATAATAGGGGATGTTTTCATTCACAATTAATTACAATATACTTCCCAGTAAAAAAAGGAAACATAGACTGAAAAAACACATTACCCTCCCTGGCTGCGCGCTGTCGGTTAAAAAACAAGCCAGCAATTTGTAAGCGTACTAAAATTAAAATATACAGTAAATAAGACTAATTTTCTTTCGCCATCTTGGAATCACATGTATTTTCCGCCAGACGGTCCCGGGTGCGGGCAGTTGGAGCCCGGGAATCCCGGGATTACGGGATTAAATCCCCCTGATGCGGGATCTTTGCACCGGCGCGTTTCTAATCACTAAATAGATGTATAGGTAGGTAGGTATTTGAAAGAGTTATCTCCTTTCTAGTAATTGGTACGTTTTGTTTAGTTAAAAATGTTTGAAGAAGTCATAAAATATTAATTCATTTATACGAAATTTTATTGCACATAAAACTTACTGCTATATGGAATTTTCTACCAGTTAAATTTTAACCAAGCAAAAATTAGATTAGATGTATAAAGTTTACATGTTTTAAGAATTAAATTGCTACAACTACCAATCCCAACTATCCCAACTAATCCCAACTTTATAATATTATAAATGCGAAAGTAACTCTGTCTGTCTGTCTGTCTGTCTGTCTGTTACGCTTTCCCGCTTAAACCTCGCAACCGATTTTGATGAAATTTGGCATAGAGATAGTTTGAGTCCCGGGCAAGAACATAGGATAGTTTTTATCCCGGTTTTTGAAACAGGGACGCGCGCGATAAAGTTTTTCTGTGACAGACAAAATTCCACGCGGGCGAAGCCGCGGGCGGAAAGCTAGTGTTAGATAAATAAGCTTCTGCTCGCAAAGCAGTGTGAATATAAAGGTCATAGCACACTTATCAACTCGGAAAGGGATCAACACCGTATCGCCTTCTACGAGCTGTCATCGCCTTTCGCGCGTTGTCAAATGTCAATCGCGAGGCGAGGCGTTTACGTTACGGTGCGGATAAGTATGGAGTTTCATAAAAGAATACTGCTGACCGCCTCGAGTTGATACGGTTACGATCACATTCCGGGTTGATGTGTGCTACCTAAGTCCTTAATTGTAACGTAAAAGAACATCAATTTGACTTGTTTCGATTCCAACTTTTTTACCTACTAACGATTGCAGCAAATGTTTAGTTGTTGCAATTCACGAAGGCGAGTGAGCTTTACATGTGTGGTGGCTCACTAACTGTTCGTTTTTCAAAAGTTTTGACAGACATTACACTATCGTTATGTGCATGTACGTACACGTACACACACAAGTAAAGCTCACTCGCCTTCGTGAGTTGCAAGAACTATAAGGCTGAGTTGCACCACCTAACTTTGACGATAACCGGTGTTTTTGTATGGAGTTTGACAGATTTTTAACGTTTGTCAACCATTTTCCTTTAAGATGGTGCACCCCAGCCTAAGAATTTTCCTTGCACCGCGACATGAAGCGACGGCGCAGCCCATAAAGCGGGCTCCCGCCAGAACGGCCGGACGTGGACATAAATAATAATGTATTCGTGTTTCCTATATTTTTTATGGGCCGCCGCAGAGCAATACTTCTAAGTGACCGGCTGGTAGCGTTAGCAAAAGAAGAGGTAATGCATATTTGGTTGTGTTTTGAGCTGCGTCTTATAAAATCAATGGACAAAAAAAACATGTATTCCGGCATTTCTTTGAGAATATAAAATAAAAGTAAAATATACCTGAATGCTCCACCATATTTATAACTAGACTTTTGGCCGCGACTCCAGCCGTGGCAACAAGTAGTCCGATATGCTGCCGACCGCACTTTAGAATATTTTGCAGCTTTACATTGAAATATTAACTTAGGATAAACGCTTTAATCAGCAGTGGACGTCTTGTGGCTGCAGTGATGATGATAATGATGAATCAAAGGCTTTATTTTTTGGGACTACTCCCTTCCCACCGCTATATCTCTTGTATAGCCAGGATCTACAGCTTGACCGCTAGTAAAAACTCAACCAGTGAAGGTCAAGTCAGGGGAAAGTTAGACTGTCATTGGACCCGCAACGAAACTAATCAGAAGATCATAGGTTTCTAATAATTCTAAGTTTAGTTTATTAATAAAATTAGATCTACATTTAAGAATTATTCAGAGAAATTAGATTTTATTTTCAGAGACAGTTTTTTGCCGACCGTACCCAAGGCGAGGCACTAGCGAGGCGACAGCGCTGCGGGCGGCCGTTTTACCTAACACTTACATAATTGTCTCCTCGCTGAAAAACTTCAAATATTATTTAGGAATTATTCGGTGACGTTAAAATATCTTTGCGATATTGAAATTCAATATTATGGACGTCAGCTTTCGTCATCATCATCATTTCAGCCACAGGACGTCCACTGCTGAACATAGGCCTCCCTCAATGATTTACTTTACTCATCGCCCGGTTGGTGGCGGCCTGCATCCAGTGCCTTCCTGCTTGCTGCCTTTATGAGGTCGTCGGTCCACCTTGTGGCAGCATTAATCCTCGTAAATGTGTAGAATATGAAGGATTTTCCGTTTAAATAAATTTATTGTCTTTAGGAAAGAATTCTAGTACTTTGCATATTGTCGTTTTAGCGCTCTCCAGTTAGCGCCACTAAGGTCTGTCACATGCAATATTAGAAAGAAAGAAAGAAATAAAAGTGTTTATGTATTATGTAAAAAACTTTGTTTTTCTATTCTATAAATGATAAATCTTCTACACTAATATTATAAAGAGAAAAGATTAGACTGTTTGTATCCTACATTAGTTCTGATGATCATAGGCGGTACGAAATTCTTCAGATCAGCTAGTTTGTGATAAATAGATAGTTTTACTATTATTTCTTTCGCCGGGTCAGCTAGTTTGAGATTTTTACTATTATTATTTCTATTTAAACACCTTTTCTGCTAACCGTGGTCTCAAAGGACACCGCGTCGCCACCCCAATCTTGCATCGGATAATTGTTGCCGGTGAAAAATAGCGGGCCAGTAGGGTTGCCAGATCGACCCGATAATTGGGAGAACATATTTTTTTTATAAAAAAAAAAAACTGACCAATAAATCACTTTCTTGGGAGAAAAAAAAACACTTCGGTCGGGAGAAATAATAGAAGTAATTTAAAACTAGCTGGCCCAGCAAACTGCGTAATGCCCAGGCCCAGTAAATTAATAAATGTGACATGAGGTGAACTGCGAAAAATCTCGAAGTAAATATTAACATGGCGAGGAATAAGTTCTAGTGCAACCACTAAAATGAAGTTGTTTTTTCGAGAGTTAATAGGGAGGACATTCCCAGGACAATCCCGGTACCATCTGGCAACCCTAGCGGCTAGTGATGTGCCGTGTCGCGTGGTATGTACGCGTTACGCGTCACGCGATGCTCTGGGGACGGTAGATGTCATCTTATTGCTGTACCACCTGTTCTTTTTGATAATAGCTTTAGGATAGAGGTTTTACTTTAATTTTGGCCTTTCTTTTTATTTCAATAGGTGCTATTTTTGTAATATTTTACAAGAAAAAGATAATACATTCTTCAGGACCAAAATGGTGTCCAAAAAATGTAAATTAACATTAGTCTGTTGATTATGGAAATTGCTGTATTTATGAACTTATGACAGAATATTTTTTTCAATAAAAATGCTAAAGTCAAAAACGAGTAAGTGCATTACATTATTATGATGGTTTGATATTATAAGTATTACATTAGATTCGTTTTAATTAGTACGTAGTACACAGACATAGCTTGATCTTTCTTCTATGATTGAATCCTACAAAAAAAGATGTTTGTTCAAAAATCCAAATTGTATTTTTTTACTCCCCTTGTTACATAAATTAATATTTTTACCCATAAGTCAAGCCCCCATACAGCCAAGCGTGAAATTCACCATTGTCCAGTCATTTTGCTTAATACGAGACATCTATAATAATATTTTTACGGTTGTCAATTTCTTTGTGGACACAGACGGACATGCGGGCTTTTTTATATTAATAAAGCTGTCGAAATGATAGCGGTGCAGTCGATTTGATAGCGAGGCGACGTTGACGTGATCGCGACGTGATAGGTATAAATATTAATTACAATTATGCAATATTAAAAACTCATTTTATTTTTGCAAGTAGGCTTTTTTAAAAAGCACTTTTCACGTCCCAGTGTTAACCCGACATAAATGGGCCAGTGCTAAGAAGAAGCAGCGCAAGAAACTCAGTCACTATTGTCAGCCCATTTTCAAGGGTTTACAGTCTTTAAATTATACATAGTTACAAATATTGATGCGAGCTAGCTAGTTATTTATTTATTTATTTTATATTATTCATTCTAAATATTACGGTTGATGAGCCAGCTCGCTTACAGACAAACAGTCTTAAGGCTCGTTCTCAGCTCAGTTTTGTTACAGTATTTAGCTTGATATGCTGGCCATACTTTACAAATTCAAAAAGTGGCTTGTTAAATAAAAATAATAACAACCATCGAAATAATAAAACCGATCTCAGTACTATTAAATACTTCAAATCAATCAAACTCTCAATAATTCAATTCATTCTCAATCACCCAATTGATGCATTGAAAAATCTTAACGAATGCCACCCCAGAAATCACGGGATTCGAACCCGGGAACAATCACACACTGCCTTTGTTACGCAGTCGTATGACAGTGCGATATTGACCCTATTTTATAGTCGATCGAATGCACGCACTGGGTTTGTGAACTGACGCGATTTTGAGGCGTTTTTTGCCCGTTATTCGAGTTCTGTAACGAACAGATTTATGTGATGTGTCTTTTTCCTTTGAAAATAACTACCGATAGTGTAAAACACTGCAAGACATTGTTACCTGTTCACTGTTCTATGAAAGTCGATCTTTATCTTTGTTCAGATAATTTTGCAATCACTAGTACTATTCTAATCTGTGCCACTTCTTTGGGACACTAACGTAAGCCAGTGTGTAGGTAAGTAGTATTACATCTCTTTTTCATAAAGTTAATGAGTTGAGTTTGTTCCGGCGTTTCTTCTCAGCACTTGCCATATGTTTGTCTCGAAGCGCTGGTAGGGCCCAAAAGATAAGGAGACATGTAAAGTGCCCCATAAGGGCTACCTTTTTCTTTTTTTATTATTTTCTATTGACGTTCATAAGTGCCACTTGTGGTCTAAACTGAATAAATATTTTTTGATTTTGATTTTGATTTTTGATAATGTGAAACGCCATTATCAGTCTGTCACTACGAGGGCGGCACTGAAAATTTCGGGAATCAAGGAAGTGAAACAACATTACTATTTAAAAATGTATTTATTGCTTTTTAAAGTATTCTCCGCGAAATTTGACACATTTTTCCATACACGAAACCAATTATTGAAGCAACCATTCCATTCGGAAGTTTGGGTCTCCAAAATGGCCGTTTTGTAGGCGTCCACAGCTTCTTCAGGTGATGAAAATCTCTGACCACGCAATTTATTCTTTACTTTAGGGAAAGTATAGAAATGATTAGGGCTTTGGTCGGGGCTGTACGGCGGATGGTCTAATAATTCTATGTTTTCTTGCTCTAAAAACTCTTTTGTTCTGTGCGCGGTGTGAGAACTCGCATTGTCGTGATGGAGGATGATGCGGCGGTTGCAGTTCTCTTTACGGAGTTCAGAAACGACCTGTGGCAAACAAATGCTAGCATACTAATCTGCATTAACCGTTCTTTGTCCCCCAAGAGGAATAGTCGCAACATGGCCGGTTTTGGAGACAAACGTGGCCACCATTTTTTTTGCAACACTCCGTGAACGAACAATTTTTGTTGGCTTTAATTCATTTTCGAACACCCAAACTCGTGACTGGTTTTTTGTTTCGGGTTCGTACGCGTATATCCATGATTCGTCACCTGATACGATGTTGTATACAGCATTTGAGGATCCTGCATGTAATCTCCCGAGAGTTCTGACGCACCAAGTAACGCGAGCCGCTTTTTGCTCTTCACAGAGCGAATGCGGCATCCATCGGGAAAACAACTTTTTTACACCTAATTGTTCATGCAAGATTATTTGTATTTGACTCATGCCAATGTCTAAAGTTGCCTGAATTTCGCGGTATGTCACATGTCGATCTTCTTCAATCAGCTTACGCACAGCATCAACGTTTTATTGGGTGACTGCAGTTTTTGGACGACCTTGACGGGGACCATCACTGAGCTTGACACGTCCACGTTGAAATTCAGCAAACCAGCGATAAATTGTGGTTATGGATGGGGCTTCATTACCAAATGCAGAAATCATCCGGTCAACACACGGTTTTTGTGTTAAACCACTCCGAAAGTCATAATAAATCATCGCTCTTGAATTTTCTCGAGTCAATTCCATTTTCTCAGCGACTAAACAAGTTTCACAAGACCTTGTGATAAGACCGAGAATCTTTTTTTAAATAAATAAATGGTATTCGATGCTTAAAACCAAGGAGTTTGCAATTAAAAATATTTTAATATGATAGGAACAGTGGAAATATTCCATTCCCGATACTTTTAGTGCAGCCCTCGTATTACAACAAATTACCTATGTATTAACATTTAACAGAATTGGTGTACGATTTTCGGCAGTTGGAAGTAAGATAGCCAGTTCCTCTATGCTTGAGGTTTCCGGGTGAAGCTCGCTTCAACCTTCGGCCTGATCGTCACTTTTTAACACATAAGATGTAGGCCAAGAGCTTCTCCATTTTGGGTATAAAAAAAACGCAGCGTTTTTTCCGCACAGTGCGTACCGAACTCCATTTAGCAGCATATGTGCAAGACCCCGCAACACATTGTCGTGCAAACCGCCAGTCATCTAACTGATTGAGATAACTATTAGTTATATTTGGCAATTAACTTATTTTATCCCGACGTATTCATAATTTGCCACGGTTTCATGGTTAAGTAGCTTTTTCTTAATAATAACAATTATTATTACAAAAGGTCGAAAAAACCTGTAAAATTACAAAAAACTAGCTTTTGCCTGCGACTTCATCCGCGTGTAAATTAGTTTGTCACATATCGTCATAAAAGCCTATCTTATTCTGGGTTATAAACAATAGTACTGTAAAGTTATATCAAAATCCGTTCAGTAGTTTTTGCGTGAAAGCATTTACTTATAATATTAGTAGGATAGTGTGAGAATGCATAAACCCTGTAACGGAAATAAAAAGTTCAATGTTTTTGACCTAAAACAAAAGAAATAAGGTTAATAAAGTTGTGGAAGCAATATTTCCACGCCTAATTAAGTAATAGACTTTTAAAAAGCGCTTGCAAAGATAAAGGACGAAGCACATTTATCAACCCAGAAACGGATCGTAACGGTATCAACTCGAGACGGTCAGTATTATTTGTATGAAACTCCGTATTGCAACGCACACTTATCCGCCCCGTAACCTAAACGCCTTGCCTCGTAGTTGACAGCGCAGCGCGCGAAACGCTATGATCTTATAACCTGAAACCTCAGATCATAGAAAGAGAATAGATATGAAGTCGCGCGTAACTACAACGAGAACCAGTGTCCCCACATTTCCCCCACCACAGCTCCCACACACACATTCAACTGTGTAAAAACAAAGCGACTGAGAGTCTACGACAACATGTGCAACCGGCTTAAAAGTGCTGTGATTGGCCAGAAGGCATGCCTTATGGCCAATCAATGGCCGCGTGACGTGACGCACACTTAGAAAACGCTAGTGAGAGAACAAAGATAAAATGGAGTCGACAAGATATCGATACTTTAAATCGCTAGGGGCAAGGCTCGAAACTGATTTCACAAAATGCTTATGTATGAAAACCTTTTTATTATTATACGTTATTATTAACTACTATCACGCATTTACTTTTTAATTATGGCGATCTGCGTACCGCATATGTTTATCAAAAATAATGCCTATATTAGGCTTTCAACTAGACCTTATAGTAATTACATAGTTGACAGTTACTAATTACTTCTACTGTTATTATTTTTTTTGTAATATCTTATAATCGCAAGTAACACTTCATTTTTTTATTTAAAATTACAAAATAGAAAATTATAATTTACTTCTATTTATCGATAATAGGAAACCGCATTAGAACACGAGCACGTCACTATGTTACGACCGGCACATGCGGCCGTACTGTGTATTTTCACACGACAGTGGATATCGGAAGAAATTAAATACATTGCGCAGTAGTTGAGCATGACATAAAGTGGTTGCTAACTAAATCGTCAATGTACAAGTGTGTTAGAATTTTTATCACCACTGATTTCGATATCACAGTAACTGTTACGGCACTGAATTCGTTCGTAAAAATGTTTAGTTTTTTTTTATTTATAAGCAAAATACCAATGGATTTGCAATACTTACATGTAGTAAATGACTCCATTGTTCATGTAGTTCTTCGTTTCACTTGTTTTATTGCACGGAACGACGCATTATCCAAAATATCGCAGAACATTTCCTTAGTACGACTGAATCGCGACTAACCTAGCTACGCGGCCGATGTTCGTTTCTGGGCATATCGCGGAGACACGCGCCACGCCCCCGTTTCACATCTATTCCCTTCTATGATCTGAGCCTGTAACATTTAAAAATTAGTCCAGGTGCGAGAATGCTTAAACCCTGTAACGGAAATAGTAAGTTCAATGTTTTTGGACTTAAAACTAAAGAAATAAGGTTCATAAAGTTGTGGAAGCTATATTTCCACGCCTAATTAGGAAATAGACTTTTAAAAAGAGCTTGTAACGATAAAGGACGAAGCACACTTATCCGCACCGTAACGTAAACGCTTCGCCACGCGGCGAAAGGCGATACGGTGTTGATCCCTTCCCGGGTTGATAAGTGTGCTGTGACCTTTAGATCACATAGACCTCTCAAATGCAGAATCATTTTTGTCATCTTTTTAATCTCTTTCATCTCATATCCTGGGAATCGAAGTCATGACTCTACTGGTCTACCCAAATACTTTTCAAGGCGAGAGTGAATACGCACTTACAGGGCAGATATGTACCATCTTAGATAGATTGCATCTAACCTAACACCAGAGGGCCTAGTGTGAGTTTTTATCAAACGCGCTCACTAGTGTGCTCATAATAAATGACATTAAATGTAAGTATGACGAATTGTGCAGCGCCCCTAGCGGAATTTTTCAAGAACTAAAATTTTCATACATTTTGTAAAGCGCTCACTACTGAGGACGTTTAATGTGAACTCACACTCAGCCCTCAGGTGCGATTGCGGTCAAATACCTGCCTTGATATGCATAAAAAAAATACTCCTTCCTACTAATAATATTATAAAGCTGAAGAGTTTGTTTGTTTACTTGAACGCGCTAATCTCCGGAACTGCTGGTCCGATTTGAAAAATTCTTTCAGTGTTAGATAGCTCATTTATCGAGGAAGGCTATAGGCTATACAACATCACGCTACGATCAATAGGAGCAGAGCAACAATGAAAAATGTTGCGAAAACGGGTTTTCACGCGTACGAAGTCGCGGGCAGCTAGTACAGTCAATATCTCTGCCCGTTAAAACTAAAAGTCCCATAAGTTACTAAAACGGGCAAAAAGCAAAAACGCATAACTATTAAACGCGGACATTTTCGTGGAATTCTGATTTATGTGTGCACTGCAACACGCCTTTGATGTCGGAGTGATTCATACGGTTGCAGTTTATTACTGCTGCCGTTAGAACGCAATATCTATAGAGTATGATTCTTTCATATGCTAGCTAGAATATACGGGACTATTCCCACCTCTCGTTCCCACCACTGCAACTCCTGTGTAGCCAGGATCTACAGCTTGACCGCCACAAAAACCCAACCAATGAAGGTCAAGTTTGTCCCGGGGGAAAGTTAAACTGTCATTGGACCCGCAACGAAATTAATCAGAAGAACATAGGAGGAGTTCGAAATTAAGGTTCGACTTCCCTCCATTGCAAAGCGGATGACAGGTGACAAACAAAGGTTTAAAACCTTTAAGAAAATATTATGCACCACGGACAATAAATTAAATTAAGAGGGCCTATCTTATGAGCAATTAGCAACTACCTGCCAATAATATTTTTCACAATCTATCTAGCTAGAATATAGCGACATATTTCTACATTAACCTGATCCTTACAAATATACAGGTGTCCCATAAAGTAGTGTCGCATACACGGTGGACAGACGACCTCATACGACGAAAGCTACTGGTCTAACCGCAAATCATTGGGGAAAGCCTATGTTCAGCAGTGGACGTCCTGTGACTGAAATGATGATAATGAATACTATATGTGTATACAGGGTGTCCCAAAAAGTAGTGTCAAGCCGAAGTCCAGAAGTAGAGCATCACTAGGGCTATCCGAATCATCGTGACTTTTGATAGATTTCGAGTTATGATTTTTTTACAACATAATATCATGTATGTGTTAACTTTTTTAGTTTAATAATCTATACTAATATTATAAAGAGTAGGTAAAGATTGTGTGTTTGTATATTTGTTAAATTGTAAGGGGTAATCTCGAGATCTACTGAACCGATTTTAAGAAATTCTTTCACCAACAGAAAGCCACATTATTGCTGAGTGTCATAGGTTATATAAATAAAAAACCGAAAAAAATCCACGCGGGCGAAGCCGCGGGCGGAAAGCTAGTAGGCCATAATTTATGAAGATCTGACAAACTAAATTTTACGCGGGTGAAGCCGCGGGCAAAAGCTAGTGTTAGATAATTGTTGTGGTCTTCACAGATCCTAGTTATCAAAAAATTGTATTAAATACATACTTCTTTATTCTAATAGGTTTTTATGTGTGAAGAGACAGGTAGCTTACTTTATGGTAGTGACAATATTTCCTGTAAGTGATTACATAGCGCGTTGCTAACTGCGGGGCAATATGTGGGGGTGTGTGACCCCTGTGTTTTTGTCCTTAGGTATGTAGTAGGGTGGTCCTTATTCCTACGAAAAAAATTTTTTTTCTTATATTTTGCGGGGCACCACGTAATTTGAATATATACCATATGAAAGTCTTTCATTATTTTTTTTTTAATTTTTAAAAGACATTTAGGGGTCGCTACCAAGGTTTGAATTTTAAGTAAAAACACGAAATCTTTATTTGTTAGATTCATTTATTTTTAGCCGAAGCCAAATAAAAATATTACAAAATTATTGTTGTTGCTATGAACTAAGATATTATGTACAATGTACATATTTGAATCAATTATTTTTAAGATATAAGAGTTTACTTGTTAGTATCTCGACGCGTCGGTACCATGGTCGGTACAGAAGAGGGGTTGAGGGGAGAAGGGGACAAGAAGCGATTGTCTATTCTATCTATGCGATGTTCATTTGCACCTAAAATGTGATATAAACACTTAAATAAAACATTTATGAAACCATGATTTAAGATCTTCAAAGCTTTTTGTAAAATTTTGACAGCTGGTAGCGACCTCTAAATCTTAACCAAAAAAAAAACAAAAAAAGCTAATTTCATATTTAGAGGTATATAATCGAATGAGAAAGTGCCCCGGGGAGAATTCAAAAGTCGAAAAATAAGGACCACCCTAGTATGTAGGGTTGCCATGGGTTGTCTATTTCTAGTGTTTATGAGTTTTTTTTTAGTTTTGGTCCCAAAACAATTCAATATTTTTGTCATTTTTTTTTTAAGTTTTGTTGTGATACTAGCTTTCCGCCCGCGGCTTCGCCCGCGTGGAATTTTGTCTGTCACAGAAAAACTTTATCGCGCGCGTCCCTGTTTCAAAATCCGGGATAAAATCTATCCTATGTCCTTTCCTGGGACTCAAAATATCTCTATGGCAAATTTCATCAAAATCGGTTCAGTGGTTTAGGCGTGAAAGAGAGATAGGGTTTCGCATTTATAATATTAGTTCACTCACAGTGGACAGACAGCTCATAAAGGTAACAGGAAGGCCCTGGATGCAGGCTGCTACCAACCAGGCGATGTGGAAATCATTGGGGAAGGCCTATGTTCAGCAGTGGACGTCCTGTGGCTGAAATGATGATGATGATAAACGCTCACATTTTGAACTACCTTTTTCCAGCGAATTATTGTTGTATCAGTCATTATGTAAAAATAACTCAAGAACGGCTGGATAGGTTTCGATAAAATTTAGCATGGAGGTAGCTGACAGTCTGGATTAACGTATAGGCTACTTTTCTTTTTCTTTACCCGACTTCCAAAAGGAGGGTAATGTTTTTAGTATGTCTTATAAACTGCGGCTAGTCTGCGACGTAGTACCATCTCAATGACAACAATCATTATTCTGTAGCCGGGTCAGATATTAAAAAAATTAACTCTACATTATTTTTGTTTTTTTTTTTCGCTGGCAACCCTGATTTCCTCCCCTAGCCTAGTGATTAATGACCGACAGCCCCGGGTTCGATTACCGTCGATATTATTACCGACTTGCAATAGTTTTAGATGAAGAAATAGTGATACGATTAAAATAACTCGGTAACGCTAACGTTAATGAGATTAAGAAATAACGGTATTGTTACTAATTTATTATTATTCTGACATTTTTGTTTATTTATTTATTTCATAGTAGAATGTTTAATGAATGTTGGATTTAATGCCTTGGGGTTTTCTGCCAGTCAACCATTGAAACGTGAAATCGTATTAGAAACTGAACTAATCAAAACTTATTCAATAATGAACAATAATAATAATATTTACAATGGTTAAGGACGTAGCACACTTTTATCAACCCGGAAAGGGATCGTAACCGTATCAACTCGAGGCAGTCAGTATTCTTTGTATGAAACTCCATACTGCAACGCACACTTATCCGCACCGTAAAGTAAACGCCTCGCCTCGCGGTTGACAGCGCGCGAAAGGCGATACGGTGTTGATCCCTTTCCGAGTTGATAAGTCTGCTATGACCTTTATTCATCACAAATATTAGTACTGTGCGGGACTCGAACCCACGAACCATTTATTGTTTTGTATCTTATCATCATCATATCAGCCATGGGACGTCCACTGCTGAACATAGGCCTCCCCCAATGCTTTCCATGTTGCCCGGTTGGTAGCGTTTTGTATCTACCATCCCGTATTAATACTGTAATGCATTTACCAAAAGCGCTTTTTAAAAGTATGTTCACAGAAAATTACTTTTATGACTAATTAAAAACATCATAAAGGTAGCAGGAAGGCGCTGGACGCAGGCCGCTACCAAACGGTCAACATGGAAAGCATTGGGGGAGGCCTATGTTCAGCAGTGGACGTCCTATGGCTGAGATGATGATGATGAATTAAAAACATTACCCTCCTTCCTTCCGTCAGGTAAAAATGCTGCCAGATGGTTAAGTTACCGGAATGAATGTACAGTCGATTGCACATTAATCTACCACAAATTACTTTCCCAATCGATTTCGCACTTTATTCCTTTGACTTATGGTTCAAAATGGATAGGAGAAATTTCTAACCTTCAAATGACAAACCCCACAAAAATAACCCTTCTGGATCTATCAAATCATAACTACACCCTTCCACTTATAATCAAGTAACAGCATGTCAAGCTTCACGTTGTAATATGTACTCTAAAGTCATTGCAGTAAAGGTATAATTTGCAACAACAATTATTGTGACGTGCTGAGTAGGTACCTACGTACTTCAGATGTGAATGGAAAAATTTGATGATTCATATTTGATTCAAACCACAGGTGTTAAAAGAATTGACTAATGTCGAATTTATTTCGATGATACAATTGTGTTTTATTTTTATACCAAACTAGCGGCCGCCCTCGACTTCGTACGCGTCCCGTTTTACCCGCTTAGGGGTTGAATTTTGCAAAAACCCGTCTTAGTAAGCATCTACGTTCTAAAAGGAACCCCCATGCAAAATTTGAGACAAATAGATGAGTAAGTGAGCCAGTGACCTCTCGCTTTTACAGATAATATGTAAGATAGATAACTATCATAAGAAGATTTATAATTTATTTGCAACCTCAATGTTCAGTCAGTGAGTACCTACATCAGGTTAATAATAATTCTCAACATCGTTATAAACATGGACCTATAATAAAAGTCGGACGGATTCTCATCAACAAAATACTGTGACATTAGGATACACCAGCTTGCCTGTACGTACAGGCCGGCACGCACACATTCACACCCTGTTACACCACTTCGAGTGCAAACTTCACACAGTTGACACATTTAAGCAGCGAAAAAACAACACGAATACGACATGTCTTGTGTGATGAAATTGTGTAAAAACCGTTCTGTTCGAACAAACAAAAATTAAGGAATCACATTTCACAGGCAAAATAATAATCCAATCACTTATTTCCCGACATTAAAATATTGAAATTAATTGAAATCAAACGTCATTCACTCGAAAAAATAATACGTCAAAGACCAGTGTTCTCAGTTATTTACGTGGGAAAATTACCCGAAATATGGGAAATTAATAATGATTTTATGATTACGCATACTATGGAAATAAAATAATTTATCATAATAATTGTGTTTTAATGGGATAGGTATATTTTCATAGGCAAATTTGATCCTTCCCAAAAATGTGGAACTGCGAAATTCAAATTTTCTTACATTGATTGCAAGTCAGTGTCAGGTTATAGCTATGTTAAAAAAAATCTATCAGAGATAATAATAATATATTGATGATGCATAAGATTATGATTATAATGTACACAAGATTCGTAATTTGTAACTGCGTGAATCATTTTTGATCAACATTATGTACATACCCTGACACACTGACTTGCAAACAATGTAAGAAAATTTGAACATTGAAAATTTCGCGCCTACCTCAACGCATACACCTTTCATCCTTTTAAAATGGCACGGTATAATTCTGTCTACATTTCCAAGTAACATCTGCCGATCTATGTTTTTCTTAAAATAAATGTTTTGGCTAACATGGCATCCCTAAATTCACTCACACAATAGACAAACGCCAAAATTTTGCGTCACAGTTTTGTTGTAGCGCGAGTTCCGTCCGCCCTTTTTTATAGGTCCATGGTTATAAATTAATAAAGTAACTAGTCATTAATTATGTTATTAATAACACTGTTAAGTTTCATCAAAATCCGTTCAGTAGTTTTTGCGTGAATGAGTAGCAAACATCCATCCTCCTACTTGCACATTATTAATAGTAGGATTATATTTATCAAGTCAAGTTATTATTTTTTTGAAGAAAGATAAAGGTTGATAAATCATAAATAAATAGGTACATTACAATTAAAATAAAATTCATGTCTCAAAAAATCATTTTTAATAACACCCTATCGCTCAAAGAACAAAGAAATATTTTTTCTTATTTTTCCAACCCCTGAATTGTTAATCTCAGGTAATTATTTCCCCTGAGGGGGGAGAGAGGGGAGGTGAATTATAAACAATAATTAATAAATATGACGAATTTAATATAATAACGTCAAGAGCCATTAGTTGCAATTTCAGGGTGAGGGTGGTGAGGTGACACACTATAGCTGTTTTGGCGAACAGAGCCTGTAACGCGAATTGACCGACACTAAAATTACTATAAAAAACGTTTAGTTTTGCAAGTAAGTAGGCTTTTAAAAGCACTTTTACACGTCCCAGTTATAACCATACCACTGCTTCGGGACAATAAATGGGCCAGAAGAAGCAGCGCAAGAAACTCAGTCACTATTCACTAAGTCAGTCACTATCACTAACTAAATCACTATTCACGATTCTATGTCCTTATCAAGTTACCATGAGTTTACATTATGGTACACATAATATGATACTTTTTACTGACAGTTTTCGAAAGGCGAAATTCGAAAAACGGTAGGTCACTGATTGACTGACTCATTCATCACGAAATCTCAGACACTACAAGTGCTAAGAGTCTCAAATTTTGCATGGAGGTTCCTTTTAGAACGTAGGTGCTCACTAAGAACGGATTTTACGAAACTCCACCCCTAAGGGGTTAAAACGGAATCCGCACGTACGAAGTCGCGGGCGGGCGCTAATTCACTATAAAAATAAAAGTGCCTACTTATTATGATTTAATTTATTTTACATTTAAAACAGATGTTATTGAGTTAGTATAACTCAAAACGAAGTCCTGTTTACCATAATTTAGTGAATTTCTTGCCCCCGTTGTGCCGCCCTGGATTCTATCTTTCCATTTGTACAGTCCAAATACAACCACCAGTCCATATATGGTGACTGAGTTTCTTCAAATCAAAAAATATTTATTCCAATCACAATTCAGGTACTCAAATACAATAGAAATTAAGCCAAGGATTTCTAACCTAAAGTGCGAAGGGCTGATGCCTGAAGTAGGTTTCAATTTCTTCCGCCACTTCATCTCAGCACCAGCCCATATGTTGCCCCGAAGTGGTGGTAGGGCAAGCTATATTTGGGACGTGTATAAGCGCCCTAGAAAGGGCCTATGTACTGAATTGTTTCAATCAAAGGTCGGCTGCTGTTGGACAAAGCCTTCCCCAAGGATTTTCACATTCTCTATGGCAATAAGTTATTTTTATGTTACAACCTGCGAACATAGACAAGTTGCAAAACGTGACAGTTTACGGGACTATTCCAACCTCTCGTTCCCAGTTCGTTTACAGCTTGACCGCCAGTGAAAGCAAAACCAGTGAAGGCCAAGTTTGTTTCGGGGGCAAGTTAAACTGTCATTGGACCCGCAACGAGATTAATCAGAAGAACATAGGAGGAGTTCGAAGTTAAGGTTTGACTTTCGTGACAGTTGTAATTTCGAAAGTCTTTCACTCTAGCATTTTTGTATGAAGGGAATCGTTTTTCGGAGTGATCAATAAGTCCACTTGTCTAGGGAGCGGCTCAAAATTTTATTAAATAAATAAAACGTATAATACACTTGCGAGCAAAAGTATGGAATCACTTACATGAAGTTGTTTCCACGCGATCTTGTGTACAAACCAATTTGTTAATAACAAAAAAAGTAGCACCATTTTAAAGATTAAACTTTTAACTTTAAATTGATACCAAATTCATTTAAATCACACCAGTGTTTAAAAAGATATCCCGGCTGATGTAAAGAAGTAAGGAAAAAGACATGTATCAACTGTTTGATACGTCGCGAGTTGCGGCCTATTTACCCACCATAAAAGCAAGTGTTTTCGGATTTTTGCTTTCACACGTTGATCCATACACATCTCCGCTTATTTTGACACTTTACCTGGGATTCTACACCTTCAGAAGCAGCACAAATCGTTGCATTATTGCAAGAAGGGCTCAGCCAGAGGGCTGTTGCACGTCAGCTCCACATAAGCCAGTCCTGGGTTTCGAAAGTTTTAAGACGCTTTCGGGAGACTGGTGGCTTTATCCCGAGACCAAGTTCTGAACATTGCCGGTGCACATCGCAGAGGGAAAATCGTTTTTTCATGTCAACTTCTCTACGAAATCGTCATTTGACTGGTATCGACGTCCAGCAAGAGCTCAGAAATGTTCGTAGGATAGCTGTTAGCAGTCAAATTTTATTGCTCATATCTTAGACGAACTGTCCACTCGCTAACAGCTATCCTACGAACATTTCTGAGCTCTTGCTGGATGTCGATACCAGTCAAATGACGATTTCGTAGAGAAGTTGACATGAAAAAACGGTTTTCCCTCTGCGATGTGCACCGGCAATGTTCAGAACTTGGTCTCGGGATAAAGCCACCAGTCTCCCGAAAGCGTCTTAAAACTTTCGAAACCCAGGACTGGCTTATGTGGAGCTGACGTGCGACAGCCCTCTGGCTGAGCCCTTCTTGCAATAGTGCAACGATTTGTGCTGCTTCTGAAGGTGTAGAATCCCAGGTAAAGTGTCAAAATAAGCGGAGATGTGTATGGATCAACGTGTGAAAGCAAAAATCCGAAAACACTTGCTTTTATGGGGGGTAAATAGGCCGCAACTCGCGACGTATCAAACAGTTGATACATGTCTTTTTCCTTACTTCTTTACATCAGCCGGGATATCTTTTTAAATTCTGGTGTGATTTAAATTAATTTGGTATCAATTTAAAGTTAAAAGTTTAATCTTTAAAATGGTGCTACTTTTTTAGTTACTAACAAATTCGTTAGTACACAAGATCGCGTGGAAACAACTTCATGTAAGTGATTCCATACTTTTGCTCGCGAGTGTATTTCTTAGCCAAAGCGTCTATACTTCGTTTTGGCCTGTCTCTTCTATTTAAACTGTGACATTAGTGTTTTGATGCCCCGCGTGAATTATTCACAATTTCATAATTCGCCCCCTCCTTCCCCCACATCCGATATCTAAATCATGAAAAATACGGAGTAATATTACAGACGCCCACGACGTTTGAGTTCTAACGTAAGTGAAAGATGAAAATTAAATTATTTATAAGAAATAGACTATCTTCTTCTATGGATTTCAACAGGTCACTATAACGCGAAAAATACTCTTTCTTCATCAACAGGTCAGTTATTTTCTATGGCAGGAAAACTAAAAAAAATTAACTTACCAGAGACAAAAGAGGATTGGAACCCCCCATGCTATATGACGATTTTCACTCAATTATGCGCAAAACAACTGCGTCTGTGTTACAAAGACTGAGGACAAGTGGGAATGGAATCCTGAAAATGATTGCTGAGAGGCTGGACTCAGCCGTCTATGGTCGCTTTGTTGACTTACACATTAGGCATGTGAAGCTATACAGCGTCCATAGATAAAGAGTCAATATACAGAACCCATGATGTACGACTAACATATTTCTAAGAACATTGTTACTAACTCTACTAATATAGTCTCTAAGTTCAAATTGTTACTAACCAAACTATGGACTGCTTTTGTCTGATAATAAATGATTTTTATTTTTCTAGGTAGACTCCGCAATATCCATCGATAGAACACGGTCGCGGTCGTGGCCCTCTGGCAACAACTCCTTGATAAGGCATTCCGTATTTTTACGCAAAACCCGCCGTCTGCGGCGCTCGCATCTGGGTACCGCCAGCACTGTGCCGGTGATTGAAATTGAAATCCAGAACTTCGTCCTCGAAGCGCACGGGATCTCGTCAAGTCAGGATACGGCAAGGTGTGAAGGTTTTCGACTTGTCAATGTTTCTCGTCGGCCAGTCAGTGTGCCCGAAACATAATTTCACCTGCGTTTTGTTATTTATCAAGCGCGGCATTTAATAACTCGCACATACACTGCAATACGTTAGGGGACATTGGACGGACTGGGACGATGTTGTAAGTTGTTGCGCTCCCGCATGCCGATCGGCGGCTCGGCGCGGGCTATGGGCGCGGAGCGACTGGCAGCGATATCAATATGGCCGACTCACGCGGCGCGGCACGTGGCAGCGGTCGTCGCCCTCGGCCGGCTACTACGATAGTGCGTAAACGAGTACTCACCGCGCTCAAAGGATGATTTATTTTTTATTTTTTTCGAAACATTCTTTGTCGTTTTACTCGAAAACTAGCCTGAATTTTTTTTTAAAAACACTTGGGTTGTATTTGTATGATTTTATTAGATGTGTTGGTAAAGTATGATCACTATAAAAAATAACACCTTATATACAGAACCCATGATGTACGACTAACATATTTCTAAGAACATTGTTACTAACTCTACTAATATAGTCTCTAAGTTCAAATTGTTACTAACCAAACTATGGACTACTTTTGTCTGAAAATAAATGATTTTTATTTTATGCTGGATTTTTTTCGACTGCAAAAGGCAGGTATAATTATTTGATCGTATTCCCAAGTTCCCAACTGATGTTATGTGTAGATGCTGTTTTGGGTACATGCCTGCACAGTAAGGGCCTATGCACTCTCGCCTTGAAGATTTTATACCATAGAGTTCGGGAAAGATATGGTAAAAAGCGTCGTCCCAAAAATATACGTAGGAATTTTCCAATCAAATTTTAACATTCGCCCTCCCGTGTGTACCCGCGTTAAATCATGAAGATAACTTTGTTTGTCAACGACTTGTAAGGACGCCTGTCGACTAAAGTGGTCGAGCGAACGGCAAAATTAAACGAACACGAACAGTGTCGCATTTAGTTTAATATTATGGATATGATAAAATTTTGGCTTGATAGGAAAACAACATTAAAATTATGAATGGGGAAAATTATGTTTTTTTTAAATTATCCGTGTTAGGAATTCTCAAACTAGTTCTCGAATCGGCAGTCCGATGTCGAAATCTCTCTTTGTCGCCTTTCTATGTTGGTCCAGTCAATATCGATACCGAACATCGCAAACGCGCGTGTATACACGATTTTTTTAATGTATTTAGGTTCCTTGAGAAAAGTATACACCCAAGTTTGCAACCCTGAAAATCCTGTGCTACTCCTATGCTTGTGTCAACTAGTTGTTACACTGTTCTCTAGTTTGTGTCCATCCATCCTAATGCTAGCACCTGAAAAATACAACGAAAGTGAGTCAATCAACTTGTCAGTCCCCGTCGCCCGATCCATTTTAGTTCAACGAAACAATCTCTAGATAGAAGCTGAAAAATTCATGAGAGCGTTATCTTGATGCTTTGCTTAGTTTTGTTGCTATCGGGCTTTTGAGCGAACTGATTTTATAAGTTTTAGTTATGTTTTTACTATCCACAACGGGACACTCTTGGCCTGGTCCGAAGGTGATGGGAAGTCGAACCTTAATTTCGAACTCCTCCAATGTTCTTCTGATTAATTTCGTTGCGGGTCCAATGACAGTTTAACTTTCCCCCGGGAGAAACATGAACTTCACTGGTTGGGTTATTGGCGGTCAAGCTGTAGATCCTGGCTACACAGGAGTTGCAGCGGTGGGAACGAGAGGTGGGAATAGTTCCGTAGGTCCGAAGGTGGAAGCGAACTTCACCCGGAATCCTCAACCACAGAAGAACTCCTCTTGCCTCTTTTCGAGACAAAACCCCTAATGGTATCTTTAACTTCTAAAACTAACAAATAGGGATTAATTATAGCATCTTTTTACCTTTATTTAAACAAATTAAAACAAAACTTGAAGTTAAATTACTTAATTATATTACCAGCTATTGCAGCATTCATTCGTCAGCGCGCTTACCTGAAAAAGAAGAAATGGAATTGTTATTAAAATTTCTTAGATACCACAAATAAGTTAAACTTTTAATTCACTTATCTATCCCAAAAGGGATCTTAACCGTATCAACTCGAAGCGGTCAGTATTCTTTGTATGAAACTCCATACTGCAACGCACACTTATCCGCACCGTAACGTAAACGGTTCGCCTCGCGGTTGACAGCGCGCGAAAGGCGATGACAGATCGCGAAAGGTGATACGGTGTTGATCCCTTTCCGAGTTGATGAGTCTGCTAATGACATTTGTATTTTTCAAACTTCTCTTTCCAACTTAAAGTACATTTCAGAGTTTGGGATATGATGCAGGATGAAAAGGACAAAAATAACACGCTCCTAGTTATAATGAACAAAGTTAGGTATACGCTGCTGGACAGACCTATTGCATAGCACACAAATGGTGAGTAGGTTCAGCTAGCTAGGAAAACTACACAACATGTTTTCGTCCAAAATACTTCAGTGCCTAGACAAAAGTCTACAACCAGAGATGATATGATATACGGCTCAAGAAACGTGGCCTCTCACTATAGGCCTTATAAATAGCTAAGCACAAAGTTGCACAGCGTGCTATGGAGAGGGCTATGCTCGGTGTTTCTTTACGAGATCGAATCAGAAATGAGGAGATCCGTAAACGAACTAAAGTCGCTGACATAGCCCGACAGATTAGCAAGCTGGAGTGGCAATGGGCACATAGTACGCCGAACTGACGGCCGATGGGGCAGCAAGGTTCTGGTGTGGAAGCCACGTACCACGCATGAACCCACGTAGGACGTCCACCCACAAGGTGGACCGACGATCTCATAAAGGTAGCAGGAAGGTGCTGGATACAGGGCGCTACCAACTGGCCATTGTGGACATCATTGGGAGAGGCCTGTGTTCAGCAGTAGACATCCTATGATTGATTGAAATGATACCTTTATGAGGTCGTCGGTCCACCTGGTGGGTAATGATGATTTCGCGTTGAGTTGTATATATTTTAATTACAATTAGGTTATTTTTACGCAAGCGGTTTTTTACTTATGTATAATATTTTTTATTCGTGGCTAAGAGTCTACCTCATCAGTTCCCACTGTGTCAAATACAAAGCTGATGCAATAAGTTTGATTGTTTGTGCGCAAACATACATTTTGATTAGTATTCCAGATTTGGCTCGCATGTGTCTATTTCACGTTTTAGTTCCTATCAGAAAGAGACAGAGTCACTCGTGGTCCGTTATGAGCTATTTCAGACGCTCGGTAGTCATTAAAGCATAGTATTATGATTTGACTCTTTATATTATTTTTCGTTCGTTTCAGCCAAATGACGTCCACTGCTGGACAAAGGCCTCCCCCAAGGATGTCCATAACAACCGGTCCTGCGTTGCCCGCATCCAGGCACTTCCCGCGACCTTCACCAGATCGTCGGTCTTCATAAATTCTATTTCATTTAACCCATTTGGCCTACACTCCCCACCCTGGCCAGACGGGTTGGGGAGGCCTGATGCTCGCGTATTTGTCTCTTTTAAATAAAAGTTCTAAGAGAGAAATACGCGAACATCAGGCCTCCCCAGCCCGTCTGGCCAGCGTGGGGAGTGTAGGACAAATCCTCCATTTGCCTCTGGTAAATTAGAGGGTCGTGCTCCTGCACTGGAGACTAAATGACCTGATGATGATGAAAGATTCAATAATGTAACTAAATCTGAAAGCATCCAGAAAAATACCCAAAACTGTTAAAATTACCTGCATGACAACTAAAATTATCGTAAGGTCATTTAGTCTCCACTGCCCAGAAGCACGCCCTCTAATTTACCAGCGGCAAAATGGAGGATTTGTCCTACACTCCCCACGCTGGCCAGACGGGTTGGGGAGGCCTGATGCTCGCGTATTTGTCCCTTAGTCGTCTTTCTACAATTAAAGGAGTGGTTCTTTCTATAAGTAAATATAAAATATTCCGAATTCCATCTGATATTAGATCAAATATCAAACAAACTCAATTAAGCAATTTAATTACCAAGTTTACGGCTCTATATCTTTCGTATTTGTTTAGGTATGAGCAATTAATTTTATATGTGTTATTTCAATTAGTACTTTATTTGTTGGATAATGGCTTCAGTTATTATTTCCAAAGTCAAGCGAAGCGATCCACAAGCCCATGGTGGAATGTTGATGTGTTACAGTTTGACAAAATTTACTAAGGCTGAGCTGAGTTACGGTGTTTCTTTCGTGATGTCGTAAACATCGAATCAGAAATGAGGAGATCCGTAAACGAACTAAAGTCACTGACATAGCCCGACGGATTAGCAAGCTGAAGTGGCAGTGGGCAGGGCACATAGTACGCAGCAGAACTGACGGCCGATGGGTCAGAAAGGTTCTGGAATGGAGGCCGCGTACCGGAAAACGCAGCGTGGGACGTCCACCCACAAGGTGGACCGACGACCTGATGAGGTAGCTGGAAGGCGCTGGATGCAGGCCGCTACCAACCGTGCGATGTGGAAGTCATTGGGGGAGGCCTATGTTCAGCAGTGGACGTCCTATGGCTGAAATTATGATGTTGAGCTGAGTTACACCATCTTACTTTAACTTTGACAAACGTCAAAAATCTCTCAAACTCCATACAAGAAGCACCGGTTAGTTACTGTAAAGTTAGGTGGTGCAACCCAGCCTAAAAATATGATGTACTAGCTGTGCCCGCAACTTCGTACGCGTGAAAATAGTTTGAATAATATTTTTCTTTACTGCTTCGCCCCTATTGGCTGTAGGGTTATGGCCTAAAGCCTTCCTCGATAACCACCTTCCACCTTCGGCCTGAGGTGGAATTGTGTAAAGCAATCGTAATCATTTGACAGTTCAAAACGTACGATAAAGTCAGTTTTAAACAAAGCGTTTGACAGAATAATCGTAAGTTATGAACTGCCAAAAGATAACGATTGCTTTACACAATTCCACCTCTGATCATCACTCTCCATCAAATGAACTACTTCGAACTCCTCCTATGTTCTTATGGTTAATTTCGTTGAGGGTCCAATGAGTTTAACTTTCCCCGGGACAAACTTGAGCTTCACTGGTTGGGTTATTGGCGGTCAAGCTGTAGATCCTGGCTACACAGGAGTTGCAGCGGTGGGAACGAGAGGTGGGAATATTCGCGTCAGGTGAGATGTAGGTCAAAAGCGCTCCGTATGGGGTAAAAAACCTATTTTTTTTCTTTTATCAGTACGGAACCCTAAAATCGAGTGAAACACGTATGCTAACTACATTTCAGTTATTGATTTTTCTAAAAACATCGACTGTGCATTTTATTGGAAACAGATACGCCAAAACCGGAAATTCCGCTTCTAAAAATGGCTATTCCAGATAGCACCGGACGCTTCCGGTGTTCCGGGGTTCCGGTTTTATGCAATTGATCCTATATGTTCCGTTGACACAGATTAAGCAAATACTGTGAGTAAATCTAGTATGGCGAAAAAATATTATTTTTTTAAAACTCATTTAATAATAATGTAATAAAAATGTTACAGTGTATTACATCAATAGAAATATTCTTATTCTTATTTTTGTGAGTAGGCTTTGAAACTTTTTGAAACACTTTTACACGTCCCAGTATTAACCCTGCCACTGCTTCGGATCAATAAATGGGCCAGTGTTGAGAAGCAGCGCAAGAAACTCAGTCACTATTAAAGTATTTATTTAAGTTAAATAAATGTATGGTCCATGGAGTGCCAAAAAGGACTGATAGAAATTCCTTTTAGTTTAGGACTTTTTTTAACGCTTTCCAAGCCAAGAAGCATTTTGTTTTGACTTTTTTTTCAATGATATAATATCAAATCTATCTATTATCACGAAATCTCAGAAACTACAAGTGCTAGGAGTCTCAAATTTTGCATGGGGGTTCCTTTTAGAACGTAGGTGCTCACTAAGACGGAATTTTGCAAAATTCAACCCCTAAGGGGGTAAAAGGGGGTCCACGTGTACGAAGTCGCGGACGGCCGCTAGTCTTACATAAGTTCAAATAATAAATAGGTAGAACCCACAAGATGGACCGAGGATATCATAAAGGTAGCAGGAAGGCGCTGGACGCAGGCCGCCACCAATCGATCAACATGGAAATCATTGGGGGAGGCCTATGTTCAGCAGTGGACGTCATATGGCTGAAATGATGATGATGATGTCGACAGACTGAATTCATTACGTTTCGGCAGTCGCATACCAGATTGATCTGTCAATTCTCTCATATGTCAAGGGCGATTCGTTTGACGAATCCAATCCACGTTGATGTGGAATTGATCGCTTTTAATTGACTGTTCTGATGAAACTGATGCTCAAAGTACTTTGAATGACATTAATGACAGATTCAATTTCGCGATCGCTTTACGAAGCGAAGTACCTACTTACTATAGGCTGTGCTCAGTCGGCACGGGTGATTTTGTTACGGTCAAACGTCAGCGAGACTTCAGATTTGTATGCCCTGTCACTTCATAATATCAATGTCACTCTCCCGTGCCGCTCCCTTACCTCAGGTACTGACTGGGTTAAGCGCTATACCTATAGTTTCGTATATCCTACTTCCTACTTAATATCTTAAATTAATAAAACCTAGATAGATAGTCAGTGCACGAAAGGTGAGGCAGATTTTAGTGGGCCTGAATGGCTCACTCGTAAACGTCACATGAACTGTCAAAGTGAAAAATTGGTAAACACGTCCGACGACTTTTAATTAATTAAGACGGTTTGTGATGTGAAAGGGTGTCTAAATACATCAGAAAAACGAAAGAAAGTGACCAGTGTTACATTTCATAAGTAAGTACTACGATTTGACGCGTATTTTGCTTGAATTTGGCTTTCAAAAATTAAATACGGGAATGATACCAGTAACAAGAAAATTTATTTCCCAATTGTTCGCCGTACAAATACACTTCCTTTTTTATGAAATCGAGACTTAAGTCGATTTATCTTATTGTAATTAGGTAGGTACTTTGAATTCAATAAATAAGTAAGTACATGATGCGATTTGTTTTTGTTAATTATAAAATAATTAAAAACGTATTAAAAATTTCCCTACTTTCGGGAAAATCGCCTTCACTGTCTACACTCCCCAACAAAATTGACACTAATGACATAAGATTTTTGCCTCACTCTTGACGAAGCGTTTGTATGAAGACTATCCATCTAGGTTTTATTAATCTAAGCTTAATATTATAAATGCGAAAGTTTGTGTGGATGCAGATGTCTGGATGTTTGTTACTCTTTCACGCAAAAACTACTGAACGGATTTTGTTGAAACTTTACAGTATTATTGTTTATAACCCAGAATAACATATAGGCTATTTATGACGACTATGTGACAAACTAAATTTGACGCGGCTTCACGCGGGCAAAAGCTAGTTTAAAATAATTACTTATTTTTAACCGACTGCGCGCCAGAAGGAGGGTTATGTTTTTTTACACTGTTTTGTGACGTTGTGACCTATCTTGGAACTGAACCCAGAACCTCGAGTTTATCCTTAGCAAGGAATGGAGCGTTAACAAACAATGCCGACCGCACTATATCAGTTAACGTCAGTGACACGGCGGCCATCTTGGCAATCTGCAACTCGATTTGAGCGTCCGCCGTACAGAGTAATAAACGGTAGTTATAAAAATTAACTTTAAATTATAAAATACTGAAAAAAGACAAGTATTTACTTGACAGAGATAACTGCATGTTTAAGTAACTCGTAACTACTCCACTTTATATTTTTTGTATTCGGAAAACAAACAGCTTTCAAATTGCATAGATACAACATAGTTGATCAAAACCTGTGTTCACCTCTACAGGGTATTAGGTAAATGGGTATATGAGCCGACACTAGCCCATGTCAACGTGGGCATATAAATGGTATGGTGAAGTCAGAAAATTGATATCTTCATTTTAATTATTTAAATTTTCATACAAATCGGATTTTATAAAATTTATTTTGTATGACAATTAAAAAAATATTAATGATGATATCAAATTTCTGACTTCACCATACCATTTATATGCCCATGTTAACATGGGCTAGTGTCGGCTCATATACCCATTTACCTAACACCATGTATTACAATGTGATTATCATCATCATCATCATTATCATCATCTCAGCCATAGGACGTCCACTGGTGAACATAGGCCTCCCCCAATGCTTTCCATGTTACCCGGTTGGTAGCGGCCTGCGTCCAGCGCTTTCCTGCTACCTTTATGATGTCGTCGGTCCACCTTGTGGGTGGATTATACTTCACACGTGATTATACTTATTTAGAATTATTTCTCAATTCTTTACAAACATCAGCACATAAAATTACTAAAGAATCTACAACTTACTTTCGCAGAAACTTTTCAAACCAGCCGTTTTCTCTGCGCAAACCTACTCTGTGCAGTCGGCGTATGAAAGGGATCGTTTAATTTTTATAAAAAAACCCGCCGGTTAACGAGCCTTTGTTTTGGGCATTGTGTTGTCACAGACAGACAGACAGACGGATGCGTGAGGGAGAGCAAGTTTCCCCAACTTTTTGGTGGACAGAAGTTTTTTCTTTATGCAAAGGAAAGGTAGTACGCAAGTATTATGGGCAAATTGAAATGGAGGATCAGATACACTATCTGTACCTCTAGTTCGAAAAACTTTCAAATTCGAATCTTTTTGTCAAAATTCGATAGGTACCCAGCCTTCGAATCCAATGATATTAACGTGACAAACTCGATTGTGAAAATTAGTGTCGTGCCACCATTTCTCATACTAAATTCAGTTTACATCATGTTAACAGTGTGTGTGGAAATAAATAAATAAATAAGTAAACAGGGGGGTTTATGTTTTCATACTAAATCTTTTGATGGCGATTCGAAGTAGAAAGTTTTTCGTGCTAGAGGCACTGTTACTGTACAATGTACGGCGGACGACAACATATCAAGCTATACACTATGGTATCTTACGTAGTTGATGTTTTTTTTATCCACGACAAGGGAAGCTCTTGGCCTGTATCTCACCTGATGGTAAGTGATGATCAGGCTGTAGGTGGAAGCGAGCTTCGCCAGAATCCTCAACCACGGAGGAACTGGCTATCTCACCTCTAACTGCCGGAACACAACAATGCTGTTAGCATTGTTGTTATGGCGACAGACTTAGGTAAGATGGTGGTAGCTAGCCAGGCGGACTTAGAACAAGCCCTACCACCAACCAAATTGATGTGTTATGCGACAAAAATGTATATGCAACAGCACATCAGACTTTCCATTTTTATTGAAATTTCGCCCGTATTACAGCTACACAAGATCCCATAGTCAGTAGTTTGACATGCTGTCGTCTGTACATAGAGACAAATACATAGAGTTGTTTATACATGTCATTATTTGCAATGAATTACCTCAGAAATAAGATCTTTGGGCTACTTGAATGACATAAGGCCTCTAGGTTATGCTATTTATTTGATAAGTATGAAGAAATTCAGTAGTAGTTTATTATTGGCTCCAAGACGAATAACTTAAATTAGAAAAGCCTACATTAATTTTCTGGTATGAGTGAAAATAGATTATTGTAATTCATTAATTTTTGACATAGCTTACCTACGAAATTGACGCAAACTACCCTTACTATGAGGTTACTGCGTTTATGGAACCGCACACGGAAAATTTTATGACACCTGCGATGGAACAAGAATGACATGCCAGATATTTATTTACATCCTGCTAGTAGAAATGTTTAATTTGAAACAGCCTAAAACGCAAATTTTCTTGCAAAATACTCAACCCTAAAATAGCTTATCCGAAAACATGTCCCGTAACTTTCAATTTCCTTTAGAGACCGGCAACGATAAAAATTAAGCCCCTGAGAGGTGACGGCGACTCTATCGATCCCACCACTACTCTGTACGCACCACATTACTCTAAACTCGACTGTATTCCCCCTAAATACAGTCCAAATTGCCATTCCCAATGCGGTGTGACGTTGCACACTCAACTCGTGAATGTTGTTGAAAAATAAGGGCACAGTCTATTTAGGATCGAGAGCGTACGAATTAAGGTGCGTTTTTAAACGGTTGACTAAAGGAGCGTGTGTCCTTTTGGGGCAGTGTGGGGATTCCCCTTCAGCGAGCATTGTAAACAAAACGCCTATTATAATGGGACAGCGGTAGGGGTGGGACATCACATTGAATTTATCGATAAAGGAAGAGATACTTTGTGAATATAGAAAGTAATGGTTCTAAACCCATCACTTCATGTTACAGCTGTTATACACAAAGGATCGTCTCTCTCTCTCTCTCTCTCTCTCTTGAGTCGATGGTTCTGAGTTCGATTCTAAGAAAAAACCCCTTAGCGTACTTGCTCCCAGTTTCGATAAGAAAATGTAGCCTAGCCCAGAACAGGACTGCCTAAACTTAGTTTTACTGTGACACCCTTCTTGGGACTTTGACATAATTTTTGACGCGGAAATTACCACTCTCATCTTTTTCTAACAATTCTTCTGTATTTATCTTGTCTTGAAACATACCTGTTAAATAATCACACATCAGTTTATTTATACACATTCACTTTAATATCCCATATTTATCACAGCCAAAGTATTAAATTACATCCCTTAAAAGTAACTACAGAATAATAAACTTTAATAAATTCTGCATCACGTAAAAACCTCAGTTCAAACTACGGGCATAAAATGGAGTTAGCTAGAAAGTTGTAATTTACTAAGTTTTAGACGTTTTGACGTGCTGTGTCTGCTTGCTTGTCATAGTTTGCTCACAGAATATTAAATTAGTATCTCTCACGTTTTCAGGTGTAAATAAAGGTTTAAAAAAAGATTTTGTGGTAAAAAAAATACAATAAACGACATTTGTAATACATACAAGGGTGACAGTAGATTCTTCAATGCTCTTATCATCATCATTTCAGCCACAGGACGTCCACTGCTGAACATAGGCCTCCCGCAATGATTTCCACAATGACCGGACGGTAGCGGCCTGTATCCCGCGCATGGTGCCGACGCCGAGAAGTAATCAATGGAGGGAGAAACCTTTAAATTCAAATTTATTTAATTCTAATTCAAAAGTTTTTCTGTGACAGACAAAATTCCACGCGGGTGGTTTCAAGCTAGTAAAACATAAACGCGCGTTGAACACTAGTTTAATGTGACGTTTAATATGAAAAAGTGAAAAAATAAATTTAACTACTGTAACTTTTTATTAGTAAGGGGCGAGTCTTATGAGCTGGGTCAAAACTATCGACATTTTTATCGACCTCCACCCCTCCCTCACCCGAAAAAAATTGTGTAACCCAAACCATTGGGTTACGAGTACGAGTGATATATGTGGTGTGTATTATTTGATTGTCGCACGTTGTCAATAATAATTGTAGGAATTCCGGCTGATTGTCATTACGATATCCGAAGGCTTGTGTGTAATAATATCGAGTTTTATTATTCCGAATATAGAAATTATGGGACAGTTGGTGGCACATTAGACTAACGCCCGTATTCACAAACATTTTTTTTTATCCACAACGAGGAAGCTCTTGGCCTGTATCTCACCTGATGGTAAGTGATGATCAGGCCGAAGGTGGAAGCGAGCTTCACCCGGAATCCTCAACCACGGAGGAACTGGCTATCTTACCTCTAACTGCCGAAACACAACAATGCTGTTAACATTACTATGAATGAGGTCTCACAGTGCGCGTGGACGTACAGGGTGACACACGAACCAATCACAGAGCTATATTCAACTGTGCGGTCGATTTGCTGCTTCACTTAAGCAAGCATTTGGTTTCGGTTTGGTTGGTGGTAGGGCTTGTTCTAAGTCCGCCTGGCTAGCTACCACCATCTTACCTAAGTCTGTCGCCATAACAACAATGTTCACAGCATTATTGTGTTCCGGCAGTAAGAGGTAAGATAGCCAGTTCCTCCGTGGTTGAGGATTCCGGGTGAAGCTCGCTTCCACCTTCGGCCTGATCGTCACTTACCATCAGGTGAGATACAGGCCAAGAGCTTCCTCGTTGTGGATAAAAAAAAATGTTTGTGAATACGGGCGTTAGTCTAATGTGCCACCAACTNTTTGCTCTTAAGGAGCCTCTACATGTCTCATAATCTTTTTACCCTACCAGCGCTTCGAGACCAACATTTGGCAAGTGCTGAGAAGAAGCGCCGCAACAAACTCAGTCACCGCTGTCTGCCGGTTAATATAAAATAAATAGAAATAGTAGTAGTAGGTACATTCGATTCAGGAGCAGTTCACTGAATTTACCATGCATTCTTGTATGGTGTATCATAAGAATGGGTATACAAGATTGCGTGGTATATTAAACAAGGTAGTGACGTGCTAATATCTAGACTTACATATTAAGGTACTAGTAGAAATGACTCGCATACATAAATTTGAATAACTTGGATTGACCAGTCCCCGAAAGCAGCGCCTGTTCACAGATATGACGAGTGAACCAGCCATCGCTTCACTCGACCATATTAGAGGGAATGTAACGACCCGCCTCACTTGTCACACTCGTAACACTTATTACAAGTGTATAACGGCACCGAGTTAGCTTGAAGTGCCCTCGTCCCTTAGATAAAGCCTAGATAGATAGTGCACGCAAGGTGAGGCAGCTTTTAGTGAGCCGGAACGGCTTCCTCGTAAAGGTCACATGAACTGTCAAAGTGAAAATTGGTAAACACGTCCGATGAATTTTAATTAATTATGACGGTTTGTGCTGTGAAAGGGTGTCTCAATACATCAGACAAACGAAATAAAGTGACCAGTGTTATATTTCATAAGTAAATAATAAACCAAACAGTATCTATCAGTAATAATGACATTTGGTAGGCATTGAAGAAATGACCACTGTAGTTGGTTTGAAACTTTGAATGAAGCAAAAACAATTATTATCCTGCTTTCGCCTCCGAGATTTATTTTACCATGTAGTACCCCTGTACGACAACCCAATCCGCACACAATATTCAGCGTAGTAGTATTAAAAAACAAAAGAGCGGGCAACCCCACCCCTACCACGCTGTGGGCTCGGTGTCCGAGCGGTCTCATTGTAAATAAATAATAATAATGATGATGAAGCCTTACTTTGTAAGACTATCAATAGTATTATTAGCATTAATCATACATTGATTAGTAGGTACAAACCTACATAATAATGTTTTTCCAATACAAGAAAATGACGTCATCTTATATACCGATACCGATAAAGTTTAAGGAAGCTCTTAGATTTTATCTATTATTTATAGATACAAGCTGGTGAGACGTCATGAATAAAAAAATAAACTTTGTAAAAATATCAGGGCTAAAGAAAGGCCGCAAAGAGACAATGTTGCCTGTTTGTTCAGATTCAAAACAAACATCCGTTAAAATAAGACCATAATTCTATTTGCTTTTCAGTGGCTATCGTGTTTATCTAATAAACATTATATTAATAAGTTTCTTTAAACCATAAATGAATCTTTTGTTAAAAGTTTAATTGTGGTTAAAATATCATCCTTTTTAAGTGCTTAAACCACATAAACTTTGTTTAGCATCTTATATAAACGCTATCTAAGTCCACCATCTAGGAACATTTTTTTTTTTTAACAAGTGGGTAATCTCAGAATGTACTCGTGTCGACGGATGCGATTAAGAATATTCTTAATATCAACGGCTCTGCGCCGACGTGTATAATTATTTGTTATGTATAATTAATTATGTTTACTCTCATGGTTATGATGATTATGAAAAAATTCATCTGGGTTCGAATCGGGAATCGAATAGGTATCTCGGTACAATAAATTCTGTAACCGGATATTAGGTACATTGCATTTAAAATAAAAATATTTTAATACCTGTACATAGATGGCGCGTCGTCTAGGGACGCGGGTTACCTTGGTGTTCTGGTCGGTCTTTAATGGCGCTTCCCGCGTTGCGCTGGCAGCGCTGGGCATGCGGCGGCGGCGGCGCGGCGCTGCGGCGTAAATAATAAATCTCTTCGGCGAAAACAGGATAATTTAGATCGAACTTCACTTGGTAAGTTCGTTTGATCATTCAAGTAAAAGTGGTAAAAATCTCTTCCGAACACACAGGTTCGATGTTATTCCTACATATTTATATTAAATAAATAAATAAATAAATAAATATTTGCTACCAATGTAAGATTCTGATTCTGATGTTACTTCAACAATGAATTATTAGGCCCAGAACAGACGGTGAGACGCAACTGCAACGAAACTGCAACTGCTAGTTACTTTTGAGTTGCATCTAAGTTTCTGCCATAGCGTCCGTTGAAAGACCACACATGACGCGACCAGTTTGAAACTTTCAGTTGCAGTTTCGTTGCAGTTGCGTTTCACTGTCTGTTCTGGGCCTTAGCTGACTAAACTATCTGCCGATAAAAGTAAGATTCTAGAGTAGATTTAGTGTTCACACGTTCAAAACTATGCAATCATACAAAACATTGTGAATCTCATAAACTCACCCCATCAATGTCCCCCACGAATTAAAAACCGACAAATCCAATAATTTGAATTGATGTTTGTTGTAAATATATTTATGAATAAAATATTGCTTTTCACCCTTCTATACGTTTCTATGGGAGTATTGGGTTACACTAAGGGAGGCTGAGCCAATTTCGGTCGCATTTTTTCATTATGGAGACGCCATTTTGACAGGTCAATGGTAAATAGAATTAAAGTCAGGAGACTTCAAAGTGGAATAGAGAAGAAGAGAAATCTTCCCATAGCTTCTTGTATAAAATAAATGCGAAATCTTACTAATATTACAAATGCGAAAGTAGGATGTATGATTGTTATTCTTTCACGCAAAATCTACTGAACGGATTTTGATGGAACTTTGTGGCCGTGGGCTAAAGCTAGTTGGAATAATTATAAAAAAACCTTAGTAAATAGGTATGTACTTAGGTATTTATACATTTACTACGAATCTGCCAAGCTCAAATAATGGGTTTACTTTAAAGAGGGTTCGAAAATATCCGACATTTATGATATTTATCAGATATGTATCTGATATATGTATATCATAAATATCCGATATTTTCGAACCCTGCTTTAAACCTATATTTCACTAGAATTTAAGTTATTTTCATATCAAAAATGACAAAAATAGACCAAGTAAAATAAAATAAAATAAAAAATAAGTCCATTTTATGTCACTAAAATTAATAAATTAATGAACTTATTAGTTCATTCTATTAAAATTTAGTCTCAATGATGCATAAATTTTGTTGAATTATGCACGTAGTATTCGCGATAGTGTTGTCTAGTGCTTACTTTATTCGAACTATCGATAGTTCTAATATTCGATTAAAATATTCAATTTCAAATCGATTGTTGTTGGCTGGCTTCCGTACTCGTGGCATTAAATGCCGCCGTGAATCGATACTAAAAATAATATTAGTTATCGATACTCATACCTACCAAAAGTATGTTTTTATCAATTTCTCAGCACTTGCCGATATGTTGTCCCGAAGTGGTGGTAGAGCAAACTATTCGAGATGTGCATACTTAGTGCCGTATATTATTAAGAATTTAAATAGGTCTAAGGCTCAAAGCTGAAAAACTGAATGATTTTCTTGCGCTGCTTTTTCTCAGCAATAAGTTGTCCCTAAGCAGTGGTAGAGTTAACACTGGGACGTGTTAAAGTCCTTTTTACAGAAAATAATGATCGTCTACTGCTGGAAAAAGGCCTCCCCCAAGGATTCCGATTCTGCACTACCCGCATCCAGGTACTTCCCACAACCTTCACCAGAAAATAATGTTTCTTTTATTATTTTACTTTTATCGATAATGTCCCTTTACAACACTACATTATTCTACGTTATAACTTCAAATATCGAGTGTTCGCAATACAAGTTACGCTTGCACCAGGCACGGACTGTCCCGGAGTTATTTGAATTTTATGGACACGACATAGCACGTAACGATGATGTAAGGCCGCGGCTGTATACGGCTGTGGCTTTCGTGGCTATAACGTCGGGCATACGTCACGTATTGCAGTATTTAGAACCAAAGCCGAATTTTGGGTCTCTCTAAAAGCCAAGCACACGATGCGTTGCAGCCATAGAGATATACATAGAGAGATGCCAACTAATACGCTGAGTTCGAAACTCAAAATATGCGCTCATTATCCACTGCGGTATAGAAAGAAAGAAAGAAGAAAGAAAAATGGTTTATTTGGTTCAAACAGACGTTTTACACAATTTAAATTACATACATAATTTATTGAACCAAAATGGCTCCTACTCANATACTTACATTAGTTTAAAGAAAGCTACTCAAACACCGGATATTTGCTCAGTGAAAATAAACTTCTTTAAATTACATTTGAAGACTGCAATTGATTATCAGTACTCAATGTTCGAATAATCTTTAGTACTACTCAAGCAATGTAAACTGTTTAAATTATGACGTCGCTGCTGTCATCATTGCTGTCACGAGCAATGTGTTCTGTTTTTGGGCATATTGCTGCGACACCGGCCCCGCCCCCTTGTCACATCTCCCTTTAGTTTCTGTGATCTGTGGTTGCAACGATGCGGCGAAATCTTTGCGGTGAGGCGCCGCAACGCATTGTGTGCTTTGGCTCTTAGAGAGATATAAAATTTACTCATTTAGCACCACGAGTGGTTCGAACCGCGGTCCGATTTGACCCATGATTTCTTGTGCCATTCACACCGCTCTAAGTAGGTAAATTGTGAAAGAACCCATTCAATAACAGTTTTTCGGGCGATTTGCACCACTGTCCGAAGTGACTCGTGGTGCGAAATGAGTTAAGAAAGACCTCAATGATTGTATGATGTCACAACACTAGTGTGAGAGAGACTTATAAGCCACAATAGTCGTTTAAAATGGCCCTAGGATAAATTTTTGCAAAGTTATTACATAAAAATATTTATACACCGCGATCTACGAATTCATATAACGCCATCTATCGGTAAACAAAACGTAGAATAACATTCACGTCGTAGAACAAATTATGAAGTCACTTCTTAAAATTCGAATTCTTAGCACAAGTGGTAATAGGCAAAAAGTAGTCTAGATAGACTTTAAGCGTATTAAAAACGTACAACTAGCCTACAGGCGTAACAAATAACAACACACAGATAGCAATCGTGTATTCCCATTTCCCATACATCTCTGAAGTGTTTTTTAGTATTCCGAAGGTATTTACTCTGCATTCAAGCCCTATTCGGGTCGGGCATGTAAACACAAGCGTTCTAATGAAGCTTATCCGTTTGATTCGCTGCATTGTTACTGTCAACATGCGCCTGAGTTGCGAGAGAGAGCGGTTTATTGAAGAAAATTGGGAATATCCAGATTCTCATATAAATGAATAAGCTATACAAAGCTTAGCACAACACAAAGCGTATAAAAATTTAAAAAGAAAAGTATTGAAATCGATATTAAAAGGTTGTTTGGAATGAGCTGAGGGTAACGTCACATAACACGCTCCACCGCGGCACCGTAGTAACTATTAACAAGCAGAGGCTTGTTTTTTCAATGTGTACAGTGTCGTCACACACAAGATTAAAAATATCTTATTTTTTAACACTTTTGACGTCATAATCCTCTTTGCCGTACGAAATTAATTGGAGAAGCGCGCTGTGAAAGGACATAAAAAGTATTTTAATAGACTAAGGTGTTATCTACCTTATGGCTTGTTCCTAAGGTAATCCAGTTATGCAGGATCCCGCAAAACTGAATTTAGTGTGAAAATGTAAACACTCAAATCCGTATTTACAAATTCTAACGGATCGGTTTTTGTGGGACACTGCAAACGGGATATTCGTGTGAATGTTAGTAATTAAAACACGTATACTATTAAACGGGAACCTGCAAAAAACAGGATGTTGAAGTGTGGGAACACACCCTATTCTGTACGACTCTCGAAAATCTCAATCTCAGCTTATGTCTTGGCCCATACACAACCGCAATGAAATCAATTAACAATTCTTTTGTACCCACAATTACCTAATGTAGGCAATACCCTTGCACTCGGCTGATTCATTCAGTTTATAAATAGCTTAGCACCACTTAATACGGATTCTCTGTAGTCTGTACACAAGAATGACCCCTTTTTCTGTAGCTTAAGTATCTTCTTCCATCGTAAGGATTCAAGCAAGAGAGAGACATCCATTGCTGGACAAAGAACCACTGTTGCTCCTCCTATGTTCTTGGCGGTCAAGCTGTCGATCCTGGCTACACAGGAGTTGCAGTGGTGGAAACGAGAGGTGGGAATAGTCCCGTGCTGGACAAAGTCCTCCCCAAGGATTTCCACAACAACCCCTGCCTGCATCCAGGCGCGTAACCAAGTATCTTCTTATATCGTGAGAACTGTTCGTTTGAAGCAAGAGACGTCCACTGCTGAAGGCTTCCCAAGGATTTCCACAATGACTGGTTCTTCGCTGCCCGCATCCAGGCTCTTCCCGCGACCTTCACCGCCAGTGGCGACAACGGGCCGGGAGACGTAGCCTGGACAGGCCTTCCACTAGGTGGACCGACGTTCTGGTGAGGACTGTTAGATTGAAGCAAAAGACGTCCACTGCTGAACAAAGGATTTTCTGCAATTTTTCTTGCAGTGGTGGTCAATTGAAACATATTGTTGCGAACTGCTTGAAGCAGTCACAACAGCTCCAGCAGTTCCTTGTATGGTGTAACTAGAATACTGTAATTTTCTATGCAGTCGCAGCTTGAAGCTCATAGCAGACTTATCAACTCGGAAAGGGATCAACACCGTATCGCCTCTCGCGAGCTGTCATCGCCTTTCGCGCGCTGTCAACCGCGAGGCGAGGCTTTTAAAACGGTGCGGATAAGTGTGCGTTGCAGCATGGAGTTTCATACAAAGAATACTGACCGCCACGAGTTGATACGGCTACGATCCCTTTCCGGGTTGATTAGTGTGCTACGTCTTTGAAGCTGTCAATACTAACTCCTGTATGTCTGTCTGTCCGCGTATGGCGGGCCTTAGAATTCAACCACACCAACGCGTGCAGATTGCCATCGGCGCGATCAAAGGCCAATGACAGGTCGAGCGACCCATGACAGTTCACGCGACCTGTCATTTATGATCGAGCCGGCGATGGCGAGGTGTGGTTGAAACATTACTGCTGCAAAAATTCCACAAAATAGATAGTCTCTTCTCCTACAGTTGTAAGTCTGAAAATTTACAGCGTCCTCAAGGCTTGGTCGCTGATACCAACTCCCCGAGGTGCCAGGTTCAGATAACTTCTGCCTGACCCATATGTATATAATCAAATTAACGGAGCTGGGAGGCCGAGCAACCCGGGGGACGGCGCGAGTTCCCGGCTGTGAGGTGGAAACACACGGGACGGGATTGCGGGCGGGCCAGCGGAGTTATTTTTCAACAAGTTTAATTATAAAAGAACGCTCAAAACCCGGTTCGATCTCAGTTACAGTCATCGTCCTGTGATTGGTCTATCACCCGTATTAACAAACATTACTATAACATAACCCCCCAAACGCCTTCATACAAACCCCTATGCTTGAAATGACGCACTTATGAATTCTACCGAGTAGAGTATAGGTTACACTGAAAGGATGCAACAAACAAAACCCAACTACTTGTGTGCCTTCTCGGTCTGTGAGCAAGCCGTATTTTATGAAAACTAAGATACTAGGTAAGTAGTAGTCTGTATTTAGAATTTTGATAGTTCAATGCTATACTAATACAACATATAAAAAGCAATCGACAGAAGACCTGCTAACAACGACTCAATGACCTGACAACTTCAAAAAGTTACTTTTAAAAACACCTTAAGAAAAGTGGGCATCATTTTCTAAGAACCCAGCTCAAAAAAGTCGCAGCGTTTTTTTCCGCAATTCTCACCCGTATGTTTTCAAGAAACTTAGCCAAAATCGCCAAGGCTCTGTTATCAAATTATACATGCAAATAACGCTTTGACGAGCGTAAGTGATACGTAGCCCCGCGAGCTTACAGCTTTAAGTTCTATCGTTTCGGCTTTTAGTTTTGGGCTTTTAGTAATAAGACTAACTGGAGGTGGTCCGTACTGGACTTTATTAATAAAGCCTAAATGGATAGTGACTCCCCAGATTACAAATCGGCCGATAGTTTGGCCCGCCCCGGCCTCGCACGGTTGCAATGGAATTTCCCGGCTTTTCTCTAGATGTAGTGATGAAGAATCGACCAACAAACCACATCGGCCAACAAAAAGTCTGTGGCCTAGTCTAACCCAGTGTTTGTGCTCTTACTGAAAGACAGTTTTGTGTGATGTCCCTTCACTAAAATTGCACTTATTACAAAGAAACGATATTAGATCGATTTTAGTATGAGTGTCGTCAAATATTCAACCTTATAGAGTGTACATAAAGCCCAAAACAAAGAGCATAACAAGTACGGTCGTCACACAAATGCAAGATACATAAATTGTATTCAGAATATGTCGATGCGAGCGATACGTGATCTTTGTAAGGATGGCGAGGTGTCGATAAAATATCGGTTGTCGATAAATCGTTTGTTGAGGTTGAGTTTGTTGAGTTGCAATCAACTATTAATTACATTGTCACATCGTAATTAGCGTATTGTCAAGTCAAACTGTCCTTAAACACACAGTCTGATTTCATCAAAATACGGCCAAAAGTTTTTGCGAGAAAGAGTACCTAAGTAATACACGCAATTTGAAATACATTCGACTTTATGATATATTTTATAAAACAAAAAAAAATACTAATGTGAGTAAAAACTATTATTGTTAATTATTGTAATTTTAACTTGAATAATCAATTTTGTTAGTGTTATCACAATGAATATAGTCTGGAACATGTTTCTTAACCTATTTCAAATGTGGCGTCGTGTCTAACAAACTCACTCCATCTTGCATGCCCTCTTCAATGTCAGAATGAAACGTATATCAATATTTTTTCACGTCTGGCAGTAGGTATGTCATGGTAAATATTTAATGGGACGAATGTAAATAGAATTTATTGTGTCCAATACACACAGTCTGATAAGAAACACTGTTCTTTTAAAGCTAGTATTTTGTAACGATGCGCAAAATTTCGCGAATGAAAAATCCGCCAGATGGCAATACGTAGACGCGAGGTCCAAATGCTGCATGATTGGTTATTTTTGACATGACATTGACAGATATGTCAAAATCCACCAATAAAGCAGCAGTCAGACCCCACATCCACGTCCCGCCATCTAGCGAATCTTTCATTCGCGAAAACCCTCATTCTAATTATTTAAACGAACATCCCGAATTTCAGCCCTTTAAAGTTGTAATTCAACGGACTTCAAAAAAGGAGGTTCTCAGTTTGACACATAGTTATGTTTCTGAGTTATTTAGAGTTTCTGAAATAAGTATTGGTAATTTCTTCAGGGTGAAATCATCTCTATACTAAGGCTGAGTTTTATCACCTTAATTCAAACCGTAACTAAAATTTAGCCAGTGTTTTTGTATGGACTTTGACAGACTTGGCGTTATAGCTAAAGGAAGATGGTGCAATAGATTTATAGCCTTGTTATATCGGTATAGGATTTAGGCCCAGAACAGACGGTGAAACGCAACTGCAACGAAACTGAGACTGCTAGTTACTTTTGAGTTGCATCTAAGTTTCTGGCATAGCGTCCCTTGAGAGACCACACATGACGCAACCAGTTTGAAACTTTCAGTTTCAGTTTCATTCATAAGAATCATCAGAAAATTGCAGTTTCGTTGCAGTTGCGATTCACCGTCTGTTCTGGGCCTTACAGATTGTCTGATACATAGTAAGTAACAAAACCAACAAAATTACAGGAATATTACAACTATTACCTGACAGCTTGGTAGGTTGTCAACTACGGTCGTAAGTCGCAAGATCGAGTCGTGAAAGAACTACGCGACTTATTTCATTACGCGCGCGTGATCTAGGCGATAGTGAGGGGCTATTGTCGATAAAAATTATATCGATAAAATTGTTTAACTAATTTTAAGTTTGCTCTTTTGTTATCAGAATTTTAATTAAAACAGACAATTTTAATTTTTATTGCTTAATTAATGTACAGTTTAAACTCAATTAAGTTGGTTTATCGAGTTAGTACATTACATAGTAATTTTACTGACTCATTAATTTAAAGTTTTTCATGCGTAGTTAAATATATTTTTATGATAAACACAAGCTTATCAGACTATAAATATTATATTTTTTAAAACATGCAAATAGGCTTTTATAACAATATTGAAATAACAAGCCAAATTAAAACAATAAATGTCAAATTAGATTGTCTGTGGACCACCTGAAGTGAAGCCGCGGGCAATAGCTAGTTTTAGATACACCCTTAATCCACCCATTTCTTTGTGTATTTATAAATTACTTCTAAGTATTTCTCTGGTAAATGTTATTCTAGTCTAGAAGAAAACCTTTAGTTACAACTGTTGGAAAGTTAGAAACTTTTTGGTTAAACGCAAGCATATTTGAATATTTGAATTTGGCACTCCGCTGTCAATGTAAGGTTTCCAGACTTCTGGATCAGTCACTCGATCTCATGTAGTCTCTGTGTGCTGTATGTTCTAAAATAAATCCGTGGTAATCTTCGTGGTCTTTTCCTTCTTACGCTCCAAACTCCAACATGGTAGCAGAGCGTGGTTGCAAGAAGTGAAAAGCACCCATATTTCCGCGAAATTGGTCATACATCGCGCACTTGGAATTATTACCGTACCGGAAGCGGCGAACGGTATTCAAGATGGCTTCGATGGGAATCGGTCAGAATTGCATTGAGAGACTAAAGGGGGCAGAAAATTACTCCACGTGGAAGTTCTCGATGCGAATGGTGCTAATCCATGAAGAGTTGTGGGACTGCGTAGAAGCGGTGGCCGACGAGGACAACAAGAAGAAGGATGATAAGGCCTTAGCGCGCATCGCGCTGTCCGTGGCGCCGACCGTAATTCCGCATATACGCACTGCCAAAAGTGCCCACGAAGCGTGGACAATACTGCAGAAAACGTATGAGGGACGTGGTCTGAGCAGGAGATTGGGCTTGCTGCGGAGTCTCTTCAATACGAAATTATCTGAGTGTAGCTCAATGGAAGTTTACCTGAACAAAATAAAAGAAATTTCACATCAACTAAGTGAAATTGAATCGCCGCTGGACGATGAACTCGTTGCGGTGATCATACTGAGTGGGCTCACAGATGATTACGACCCGCTCATCATGGCGATTGAGCACTCATCTTCCAAGCTAAGTACGGAAGTCATCTCGACTAAATTACTTCAGGAAACCCAAAGACGGGAAGAGAAAACTGAAGAAACGGCACTGATTACACAGAAGAACCCAAAGTGCTTCGGGTGTGGTGCCAGAGGACACATGCTGCGGAACTGTCCAAAAAGGAGTTCAACGTCCAAAGAACAGACCTCCGGGGACGAGCCAAAGAGTCAGAAACAGCAGAAGAAGCCATGGAAGAAGAACAAGGCTAATCTGTCGGCACTCTCCGTGAAGGTGAAAAGTGACGTGTGGTACATAGACTCTGGGGCCACAAACCACATGTGTAATAGTGAAAAAGTGATGGTGAAGTGCGATCGTAATAAGGTTTTTAAAGTGAGCATTGCAAACGGTGAAATGCTATCGACCGCGGGCTTAGGTGAAGTTCAGGTTCGTTTAAAAGACTGTGTAAGGACACTAAGTGAAACTTATTACGTACCTAACTTAAGTACTAATTTATTATCTGTCAGTGCTTTGACAAAAAAGGGTTATGTTGTCAAATTTGACAGAAATTCTTGTATTATTTACAATGGTGATGAAATTCTAGCTACTGGTACTCAAATCAACGGTGTTTATCAACTCGACACGGTGTCAGACAACGCCAGTACTGTGGAACAGGAGTGTACCATAGTGGCGTCGCCAGCAGTAGACACGACATCCCATGATTTGTGGCAATACGCTCTGAAGACGCGTCACACGATGCTCGCGCTCCTCTCGTTAAGCTCGTGTGTGCTAAATCCAAGGTAGCCCCGCTTCAAACTCAATCCGTGGCGAGACTTGAGCTCTGCGGCATTCTTCTGATGTCGAAGCTTGTTCGAAATATTATTAACGTAATACAGCCGCGACATAATATCAGTCAAATATTTTGTCTTTCCGACTCTATGGTCGCTCTTCATTGGGTTCACGGTTCACCGCATAAATTTAAAACTTTTATCGCTACTCGCGTAACAAAAATATTAAATTCGCTTCCCGCTCATCATTTTTATCATGTGCCAGGAAACCAAAACATTAGCGATTGCTTGTCGCGTGGTTTGTCTCCTGCACAAATTCTGGACTATACTGAATGGTTCACTGGCCCCTCATGGCTTTGTAACGACATCACTGAATGGCCAATTTCTGCCATTCCCGCTGATTCTCTTCCCGCAGATTTGCCCGAGACAAAGGTAGTGTTGGCGGCAGTTTCTGAAGACTCCCCACAGTCACATCCGCTTCTTTTATTGTCCGAGCGAGTTTCCTCGTGGCTCGTTTTGCTCCGCTCAATTGTATATTGTCTTCGATTTGTGAAGAAACTTCCGCTTTCTGATAAGGCGATTTCTGCCTCTGACATGCTAAANTCCAACAACAACACCCAAAAAAACATTACGCTCTTTTAAATACACAGTAGGGTAAAACGACTCAAAAACACCGAACGCCCGTAGCTACTCATTTTATATGCTTAAGGCAAATTTTGTGAAAAAATATAATTCTCCTCAACGCAAGTATTTGTATAAGCTGTCTTGGGTAAGGGTGCGGATGTATTAGAAATAGAAAAGCGGGTGATAAAACGTATATTACAGGGTTAGTGGTAACTCGAAGTATTCCCGTCAAGACTAGATAGAAGAGCTCAAATGGAATAGATTTGTCATTTGGAAGCGATGTAGGATCAGCTCCTGTTCTCGTCCAAGGAAAAACATTTATGATTTTTTTATCTCAGATTTTGAAACCAGTAAGCCTAGGATGCAGGCCGCGATTACCGTTTATCACGTCATTTTATCGATTTTACGCAATAAGCCCATGTAGTCTGAAATCATCGATAAGATTTTATCACGGCGCTAGGATGCGCGGCAGGGTACGAGCGCGATAGTCTTTCTGTGACACCACAAAATACAAAAACTTTGGTATCTTTCGTAGTTTTATTAGGGGTGATTTTTCAACAAAAATATGTAGTCTGATGTGCTTAACTCTTCTAAGTTTAATATTTTCAGTCAACTCGCTCCCGCTCCCGCTACCGCTGCCGCTCGTGAACAAGCCCGACCCCTTACAAGTACAGTGGCTGTGCAAAGACGGCCCTAGTCCTAAAGTGTATTCTTTCATTTCGTTGTAATTTTTAATTCAGTTACGCTTTTGTTATGATTAGCAATTTTTTTATTTATTAGCTTCAGCTCGTGGCTTTGCTCGCTTGTAGCACCGAAACTTTATTGTGTTTCCTTTGGAAACTTTACCATAATTATAATATTATTATGTTAAACAATATGGTATCTTTCAATTGGGCGAAAAATCTTATGGGCGTTCATCATCATCATCATCATTTCAGCCATAGGACGTCCACTGCTGAACATAGGCATCCTCCAATGATTTCCATGTTGCCCGGTTGGTAACGCTAACGACCTGCATCCAGCGCCTTCTGTGGCTACTGATGTCGTCGTTCCACCTTGTGGGTGGAAGTCACACGTTTTCCGGTACGCTATAATAAATAGATGCTATTTTTGATAAACATGTATTTTCTGACTACCTAGAGATCTTACGCCCGTATTCACAAACATTACTATGAGTTCTCACAGTGCGCGTGAACGCACAGGGTGACACACGAACCAATCACAGAGCTCTATTCAACGCTGTGCGTTCAATTTGCTGCTTCACTTAAGCAAGCATCGTTTGTGAATACGGGCGTTACAGTGCCTCACAAAACACTTAGGTAGGTAATGGTAGTAAATAAAGGTAAAAAAGCCGTGTCTTTGTCCCTAAACACCTATCAAATCCCAGATTTTCCATCTCCAAAACCTAAGCCGACGCCTCATTTTCCGTTATTACCATCAATACCGGTATTTTATCGGTAAAACCGGTATATTACCGGTAATATCCGCCCATATTGCGGGCTAAGCCGTTTTCCCGTAATAGATTTTAAACTTGCACGAACAGAAAATCAACCGCAGCCAGTCTGAACTGGTTCAAAGCAGTTTGAGCCGGTTTATAAGCCGCCATTTTGGGGCTAGATTTTAGTGTCTATTGGAAAAATTTTGATACTAGACTAATTTTAAGGATTAGGAACAAAATATAATAAGATGACTGTATTTTGCTAATTCACTTAAAGTAATTTTTAATGATTAATATAAATTATGACACCGTATTTATGTCAATATGTAATACGCCACTCACTGATTAATCACGGAATCTCCGAAACTATAACACCTGCAAACTTGAAATTGGCAGGTAGGTTCCTTATGGGGTGTAAACATCCGCTAAGAAAGAATTTTACGAAACTCCACCCCTGAAGGAGTAAAACGGGGTCCACGCGTACGTCTCATGTAATTTCTGTCACCTTGTCATGTAAGCAATGGATATTATGATTTATGTTTTTTTATCACAATAATATCTCAGTAATTTATAGCATACCAAATCATCTAGGTACTATCGGGGACTCGAACGCCTTGACACCTTAAGGGCCTAAATTGTTTGCACACACACGCTCGATTTTGCTCCGCCCCCGTTCATTCATATTTCGGGTCTAAGCAGCGTCGGCGCACCACTGTAGATGTTTGCCCTAGCAAACCAAGCTCTATGTAAAGCAATTAGGATTGAGTATTGCTTATTACCAGCATTCGTAGCGCTCGTTTGGCAACGTCGCATTTAAGTCAATTTGAAACCCAATAAAGAATCGCTACAAAATATTATATGAGGCTTCGTGTAAAATTTGAACTAGCGATTGCCCGCTCGGGTCACAAAATTGCTATCGCACATTCCGAGGTAACTATGCAATTTCCCGAGAAAAAAGTAGCCCTTTCTACAATTATTGTTGATATTATGAGTGTAAATCTCATGATATTAGTTTAGCTAGTTAGGGCGAGAAATACAAAATCATACAGTTGCTTTCGAATTTTACTTATTTAATAGGTATTTAATTTATTCGGAACTTATTTAAACAATATGTTATTGAATTAATTAGCAAAGAGTTAAGGAATATTTGTGGCTTAAAACAATTATTGTAAGATCTGGCTATAACTTTCTTTAATCCTTGAATGTAAATAAAAACTTATAATAGGTTTCTATTTATTTTTAATGCATATTTTGTTTTCCGTTTTAAAGAAACACTTATCTTTAAAACGGAACATCTCACATCCAGGTAATTGGTTATCGTAAATATTATAATATTCAGTTAGTTTTATTTCAAATTCAATTTTTTATTGCACATTAAGTGTCTTTACACAAGGTCTTAAATCAATAACAATTAAACTTCAAACTAAATAATACTTAAACAGTTAACAATGTATAAATTTGTTTTGATCATCGGTTTTCAATTTACCACAATTCTGATGAAAGAAAATGAGTATGCTCAATGCATAAAATGGGAGCGTAACAATTTTATTTATTTATAAAATATGTTATTCCATTTCAGTAGCCCATAAATTGTATCACCAAGTATAAATTGTAGCCCATAAGTGTATGTTCACATACATCTTCGGATCTCAGTACTAAACTTCCAGATTCGCACTAAAAGTCATCTCATTTGACTAAAAGTGCTTGAAAATTTCAGATACCGTAAAAATCACGAAAAATAATATTTGTATTGAATTTTATTCAATTGACAAAGCTAAAAATATATAAATTACACCAAAACTGTTAGATTTTTTTAAAACTTTTTAACAACGTCCCGTACCAGGTGGGGTGTGTGACACCCACACGCACTTTAAAGGCATGTAACTCAGTTGGTAGTCACCGCTGGACTGATTTTGCAACGCTGATCGAAGCAGCAGTGTCATAATTCCAGCTACTGAGAATTTCAAATTCAGCATTTGCAAATTTTTAAAATTGTGGCTATTTTTAAAGGACTGGGGTGTGTCACACCCCACTTCGTACAGCGATGGTTAAAAGCGAAAGGGCTCGTTCATCACGAAATCTCAGAAACAACAAGTGCTAGAAGTCTCAAATTTTGCATGGGGGTTCCTTTTAGAACGTGCGTAGGTGCTCACTAAGACGCGATTTTCCTAAATTCAACCCCTAATAAAACGGGTCCACGCGTACGAAGTCGCGTGCGGCTGCTAGTTAAATATGTTGTACAAGTACATACATACATACACAAAATGTATAGTAATTAGTAAGTGATTTATGAGTATTTATTTTGGGCTAGACTTTAATTATTTACCTCAGACAGTTTTTAGCTAATTATTTGTCTTTGAAAAGTCCAGTCTTTTAGTCATTAGACTTAGGCTACTTATCAGACATTTAAAACTAATTTTAACTTTAAATTAGTTCCAAAACATAGATTGAATGTAAAATAATGAATAGCATGTGTAAGGCAACTTGTAATACAGTCCTACTTATTAAAATAATTAAAGGTATTTAAAATTAAGTAATAGCCATGTTGACACCACCAATCAGTTGACGTACTTTTTAAAACTGTCAAAACGAAACTCTCCCATAGATTTTGTATGGCACTACAAGCAAGTGACGTCACTCTTTTGTCAACTCAAATAAACTACTTTTTTCAATTACAATGCGACCAAAAATCGTAAATTACAATTAATTTAAAATTAATTAAGTTTTTAAGACCAGAATAAAGTGTCTTTTTTAGAAAAAATGTGATTTCGAATTATTGGGGAATGGTGTCAAATTGTCTATTTCAAAATTTTACTTACCAAAAAGAAACATCAGAACATTATCTTATAATTATTTTTATAGTAGTTTTATTTCAAATATCGATAATAATCCACACTGGAATATCGATACACATACAACACTAATATTGCCAATCTTAGCTCTAAAATACATATAAAATCGTAAATCAACGAAAAACTAATCGCTACAGACATTGGGCCTATTCCAACGGAGACATCCCGTTTTTTGCAGGATTCCGTTTAGAAGTATACGTGTTTTAATACGAACACAAGCTGTGTCCCGCAAAAAACCGATCCGGTAGAATTTGTAATTCGAATTTCAAACACACTTGTGTTCACACGACAGTAAAGTTTTGCAGGATCATGCATTACTGACAGTACTGACGGCCGATGAAACCGGAAAGCGCAGCGTGGGACAAGGTGGACCGACGACATCATAAAGGTAGCAACCAACCGGGCAGCATGGAAAGCATTGGGGGAGGCCTATGTTCAGCAGTGGACGTCCTATGGCTGAGATGATGATGATGATGCATTACTGGATTGCCATGGAAACGAGCCCCATACCTACCATCAAGTAAATTGAAATCCAAAACCTCCCCGAACCTCCAAAAAGGGCTTCTTACCCGACTGCACCAAATGGAGGGTTATGTTTTTCAACTTATTAAAAAGTACTTATGAATTTATAATCGCTGAATGTTAGCACAGACATTGCATTGGAACCCCAATAGGCCTACAATCATTAAATAGTTAACTAAATGCTTGTAATTTGGGCACGCGGTTACACCGAAGCGAACAGCAAAATATACTAAATACTTCATGTATAGTTCTTGCAACTCACGAAGGCGAGTGAGCTTCACTTGTGTGTGTACGTACGTGTAATAAATAACGATAGTGTAATGTCTGTCAAAACTTTTGAAAAACAAACAGTAGCGAGCCACCACACATGTAAATCTCATTCGCCGTATACTGTTAATTGTTAAAAAATCTAAAACGATAAAAAACGATATCGTTATAGCCAATGAGCTGCTGTCATAGTGACATTGACGTAGTAATGTCACACTAGAAACGCCAGAATAAAGGGACGCGCGCAGAGTCGTCTATCATGCTAAGGCTGAGTTGCTGCACCACAACATTATCCGGTGCTTTTTGTATGAAGATTGACAGATTTTTGACGTTTGTTAAAGTTAAAGTAAGATGGTGCAACCCAGCCTTAGTCTTTTAAGTTCGCAACAGCATAATGTTGTTGTCAGCTTTTTGGCCACTTTAGGTGTCACGAATTTGACAAGGAGATTTCAAACTAACAGCGATTGCAACGAATATTCAATACGGTGTGAGTGGCGTCCCTCTCAACCACATAAGAGGATTACGGCCAACGTCTATACATGTGTACGCGCCCGGCGTTGCGCGCTAATCGCCGAGAGGGTACGCCAATATGGATACAGGGTGTTCCGAAAGTAAGTAAATAAATAAACTTGGACATTGCCACAGCAACTAGCTTGAAATTGAACTTTAATTTGGATTAAACAGTAAAAATATACTAAATTTTCACCAATTTACTATCGGCCGATACTTCATATAAATTCGACCAAGCTATCGGCCAATAAAATGTCTTATTTTTATGTTCGAAATTTCGAATACACAGATCACAGAGGTAATTTAAACTTGTCCTAGGGCAAATTTTTCTATCGTCGGATATTTTTTATCCAAAGAATAAGTTTGGCACATTGACAGTTTCAGTGTGGGGAATATGTCAAAAAGACAAGCTTATTCTTCAGTTATAAAAGATATCTGACGATTGAAAAATCAGCCCTTAATTTGATATCCAGGCCTCCAGGACAATACATAGGATAGTTTTTATACCGGTTTTTAGAAAAAGTGATAAAGATAAAGTTTGGCAAATTGAAAAACTTGTTAAGTAATTTAATTTTTCAAATGTTTCTCCTGTCTTCTAATTGCTGTGCCCTACAAGACCCATAATTTACTAGTATTTAAGCTCCTGATGAAATAATTAAATAATTGAGTACTGTCTTTAAATTCGAACTCCTCCTATGTTCTTCTGATTCTGATTCGTTGCGGGTCCAATGACAGTTTAACTTTCCCACAGGACAAACTTGACCTTCACTGGTTGTGTTATTGGCGGCCAAGCTGTAGATCCTGGCTACACAGGAGTTACAGCGGTGGGAACGAGAGGTTAATAGTCAGAAATTCACGCGGGCGAAACCGCGGGCAAAAAAGCTAGTAGTGCATTATTTCAATACAGAAAAATGAACTATAAATCACTAACATGTTTCAGTAATACCAAGAACATGAATAATTTCGATAAGAACGCGTTTTATTGGTAATGCTGAATGTTTACCTAGAAGCTAGGGTGGCCATGCTATGTAGGTCATTATAAGTAGAATAACTGGGATGTGGTATCGTATCTCGTTAGAGTCAATGTGTGATGATGGAGGTTTTTCAATTTATACTCAGTCATAGTGTTTAGTATTTTCTATAGTTTAGGTCTGGTTTAATATACAATAATTATTGCATGCCGTGGCAGCCTTTAATTAAGACAACACTTAGTTCTAAGCACTTTTAGTTATAGTGATTCCATGTATGCGTTTTTGTCTTGTTGGTTGTTCTAATAAATAAAATAATTTTTTTTTATGAACACAGGCAGGGTGTATTTTTTATTAAAAAAAAACTAAAAAGTTTTGCTCTTATGGAGCCTTTACATGTCTCATAATCTTTTTGCCCACCAGCGCTTCGAGACCAACATTTGGCAAGTGCTGAGAAGAAGAGCCGCAACAAAATTAGTCACCACTGTCTGCGGTTGAAATAAATAGAAGTAACGTTAGTAGGTACTACATATTAATTCAGGAGCAATTTAAGTTTGTGGTAAGCCTTAAGGTATCTTAAAACAGTCTATTGTAGGTGCTCTTCGTGGACTAGGTCAGGTGTTATTCGTGTGGGACTGGGTGCTCTAAATTGACTACGTACGGAGTACGAACATAATAATATTTGTTTTAACTCGACATTTGGTCACCCTACTAGCTACCTTATAAGTATGAATCAGAGTCTAATCTCGCAGGATGTTGACGCAACAACACACAAATGAGGCAAACAGATTTACTTTAACACCTCACTCCTCACTGTTCAATGATATCACTCATGAACAGTGGCGTGCATTCATCTTGCTTATGCCCGTTTTCACCATCAATCCCTAATTTTTAAGTAATCCCTATGGTAACATATGACAGGCATTTTGTTTTCATATGGGTCTCTTAAATATTAGGGATTGATGGTGAAAACGGGATCCACGGGAAGAGAGAGACCTATTCTATGACTAGCTTTCCGCCCGCGGCTTCGCCCGCGTGTAATTTTGTCTGTCACAGAAAAACTTTATCGCGCGCGTCTCTTTTTCAAAATCCAGGATAAAAACTATCCTATGTCCTTTCCCGGGACTCAAGCTATCTCTATGCTAAATTTCATAAATATCGGTGCAGTGGTTTAGGCGTGAAAGAGAGACGGACAGACAGAGTTACTTACGCATTTATAATAATAGTATAGAAGTATAGATAGATAATAAACATATTATTACGTATAGTATAACTCACAGGGAATTGCTTTAAAGCACAAAGCGCCTTTGACGCTCACCCTGTATACTTGTATGAGCCTCCAGGCAGGAACTATTAGTTGTTAATTAACAATAACACAAGGTATCGACATGTTTAATTAATAATTATTAAATCACCAATAACATGTTGCTCTGATTCCGCTTGCCTTGATTCATAATAGCTGTCTTAAAAGGAAGGGATTATTCCCACAGGTACATCCATTTTTTTGCAGGATCCAGTAATGCATGATCCTGAACGATGATGAATGATAATGAAGTAAAGCTGTGAGAACGAGCCTTAACTTTTAAGAGAGTGATAATATGAGGGCTGAAAATTTTTAAGGTTCAATAATTTCGTAATGTATTGATAATACAAACTCTATGCTTTGGAGTTGAACCTTGGCCAAACTGCTGTGTCTCATGCTTGGATACATACCTGTAACAAAGAAAAGAAATAATTAGCACACAAGGGATACATTCAAACGAATAACGAAAAATCAAATATCAAAAAATCAAAATCAAAAATATTTATTCTGTTTAGACCACAAGTGGCTTAGTGGCTGGTAGGGCACAAAAAAGAAAAGGTAGCTCTTATAGGGGGCACTTTCACATGTCTCCTTATCTTTTGGGCCCTACCAGCGCTTCACGACAGAATAATGACAGTAGCGCCCTCCTGTGTCATAATCATATGGAATACTTCAGTGTTGTCCAGCGTGGCAAAAATCAAAAACTAACCCAACCCAGCATTGATAGTAGCTCCCTCCTGTCAATGTCAAACCTGAGACACTTCGGCTGAGTTGCGCCATCTTATTTTAACCGTGACTATAACTATAACCGGAGTTTTTGTATGGAGTTTGAGACTTTAGACGTTTGTTAAAGTTACTCACGGTGCAACCCAGCCCGTGTCGTACAGCTAATAAAAACGTATAGCGCACAGATAATCAATATTTTTGCTGTCAAAAAACGCAAGTTACCATGGCGAATATTGCACAGAGCATGGAAATTGGAATATTGTCTAATACCCCAAAGACAGGCGAAAAGCCGTAGGGCCAAGTAAGCCGCTGCATCGGTCGTCAGTCACGGTCTACCGCCCTACTGTTTGAGAATACACTCCGAAATAAACAAGATAGACAGACGGCACGTGACGGTTAACACTGCTTCTTATCAAGTGGTAATAGATGCGATTTTGCGGCGACAATGTATAGTTTGACTAAATGCAAACAATCGCTCTGTTCAACTGAATTGTACTGCAATCTTCCTACTAATTTATAAATGCGAAAGTTTGGATGTCTGGATGTTTGTTACTCTTTCACGTAAAAACTACTTTATTTTATTTTTTTATTTTATTTGTAGAAAAAACACATACAGAGTACAATCAACAAGATACATTTACATTACAACCAACAGTAAATACAGTTTTAATCTAGATTGTAATCCAAAAAAGTGTTTCTGACATGTTCAACAAGGTATGTTTAATAAAATTGGATTTTAATAAAATTGCATACTTTGTACAATTGGTGCGGACAAGGCATACTTACATAGTGCATCAGATTTAGAAGAGTGAAGAAAGAAAAGTTAAAAGTATTACTTCAATCATTAAAGTTATTTAGATTATGATATACATATAAAGATAGATTGATAAATTAACTACCTACTAAGAAACGCTGTTGTGAGACTCCTCCTGAAGACATTCAGACTAGCAACGAATATATCAATATCGATATCGATATCCGACGACCGCTGTGTTAAGTCATTATATTGGCGACACATACGGACTATGGGATTAAAGAAGGATGTATTATTGTGATACACCTGCAGGGAAAACAACTTAGGGTTACGAGTTCTAAACACAGTGTTGAAGTTAATGGAAGAGAGAAGCGGTGGTGAGTCGATATTGGAATGCAGGATTTTATGTAAATATATTAAGTCAGCCTGTTTGCGTCTAGTCTCTAAGGACATAATATTATATTTTTCCAATCTGTCTCTGTAAGACGACAGTTTTCTATGAAAACCTTGTCTGAAGGAAAGGATTTTCAGAAATTTTCTTTGAATTGATTCTACACGATTCGAATGAACAGCGTAGAAGGGAGACCAAACAACCGCACCATACTCCAAATTACTTCTAACAAGTGTATTATACAAGTATATAATAGTGTGCGGATTTTTAAAATGTTTTGTAGTTCTCATAATAAAACCCAACATCCTTGCGCCCTTGTTATAAACATGTTCATAGTGTTCTCTAAATGATAACTTTTGATCAAAAATAATGCCAAGATCCCGAGCTTTGCTTTGACGATTCAAAACCTGGTCATTCAATTTGTACTCAAAACTTATTTTGTTTGATTTTCTAGTAAATGTCAAGACAAAACATCTTGCAGTATTTAGAAACATCCGATTTTCTGAGCACCACCGAGAGACCGTGTCGAGATCGTTTTGTAGGGATTCAGCTTCATTCGGACCACGGATAGAAGAGTAAATCTTAAGATCATCAGCATACAATATACATGGGCTCCTGAGATCGTCTACCAGGTCATTGATAAAAATGTTAAAGAGCAAAGGCCCTAAATGCGAGCCTTGAGGTACACCTGAGGTAACATTGGCCGGTTCCGAGATCTCACCCTTCAGGGCCACAAGCTGACTTCTACGAGATAGGTATGATATTTTTAAGCTCAGATCTTATTGAATCAAAATCGCTCTTTCTAAAATTAAGGCGTTTAGGGGGCTTAGAATTTATAGGCTTAGGACAGACGTTTAGGCTTATAACTAATGCAGGATGATGAAGGTCAAGACGGCTGAGTGGGGCACATACATCCACCGCTATATCGAAGTAGGTACTCAACACAAGGTCAAGTTGTCTATTATTTTTGTTTGGGATGCCATTAAATTGATGTAAGCCACACAAAGTCATTGTGTCCACCAATATTTCAGACCGCCCATCGGTCTCTGGAGAGGGAGTAAAGTGAGAAGAAGCAAGTGATTTAGTCCACTGAATATTTGGTGTGTTGAAGTCGCCAATACATAAGAATTCGTCAGTGTCATCGGATCTAAGTATTAGGTCTTGGCAATGTTTATAAAATTTGGTTAAATCGTCTATATTTATATACGGAGGAATGTAGCATAGAAGTATATTTATATTATTGCTTTTACGTTCTGTATTAGAAATAGTAATCCAAATGTCCTCAAGATCAGTCTCCCATGATAGTTGACGAATTACATTATAATCTTTTTTAATGGCTAGAGCGACTCCGCCTCCATCTTTTTTTAAGTTGGCAGAAGTACATCTATCACGTCTGAAGACATTGTATCTTGTATCAAAGATTTCAGTATCCGATATTGCATTAATTAGATTAGTTTCAGTTAAACAGATTATATCATAGTTATTACTAAGTATATTTAAATAAACATCCTGGAGCTTAGACCTTATTCTGTTAACATTCTGATAGAAAATTTCCATAAAAAATTGACATAGTGAACAAATGTAAGCGCTACCTAATTAATTAACAGACAAAACAATTATTTTTGTAACAGTTTCTTTAGGAAATCTTCATTCTTGATGTGTATGGCACTGGAGGAGTCATCTTTGCGTACATAAATCTTGCCAAATCTAACCCAGACGTACTTATAGTTGCTGCTTAATGCCATTCTACGGGTCTCTGCATGTAACATTTTCAATTCGGGTGACAGGTGTTCAGCTACGTAAATTCTGCAGGCCGCAGTTAGTGGCAGACCCAGATGAGTTGAGTTAAGCTTTGCGTCAGGGTACTTTTTGTTGAAGCGATGAACAGCAGATATCACCTCATCGCGCTGACGCGCGGATGCCAGCGTCACTAAGATGTTGCGAGGGCGAGTGGATCCATTGTTCATTTTAGCAACCCTGCGGCACGCGCGCAGCGACGAGTCATCAATTCTCACTCCGATTACTTCGCAAAGCTTTTGAAACAGAGTAACAACGTTCTCATTTTTATTTTCCGGGACTGCTTGAATCTCAATATTGAGACTGCGGGACAAGTTATCCATGTTGCATAGCTTGTGTTCGACTTGATTAAGTTGTCTCTTAATGTTGCAGTTTTGCTGCTCTAGATCACGAATTATTGCATTCTGTGAGTTAATTTTGGCTTGAAGGTCTTTTTGTTCAGAGCTGAGATAGTCTGTAGTGACAGTGAAGTCATTTTTTACCTCCTTCAAAGCCTCCTCGACTTGACATTTAACCATTGTTTCAATGTCCGATTTTAGTGCAGTACGTAGGGAGGACATATAGTATGATAATGCCGAATTTAATTTCTCGTCCATCATTTGACTTATTTTTTCCATCGTCACCGACGGGTCTGAGGAATGAGAGGTATTTTGTTGTTGCAAATCAAATTGCTGTGAGCGACTGGCCATAGAAGTATTCAGATCTTGGTCATAGGACATATTCATTGAATTTTCAGCGTCAGAGATCTGGTGCTGGCGGACAGGAGTATTACAGTTGCTCTTGTTGCGCCTTGTAACATTTGTGCACGCTGGGCAGACCCACGACAGAAGAAACTCCTCAGATAGCGCAGCGAACTGGCTGCTTTTAATGTTGAGACATTTGTAGTGGTAGTCTTGTTTACACAGCCGGCAATGTAAAAAGCTGTTAGGTTCCAGTAAGCATCTGCAGGCGTTGCAATTCATTTTTGTTATTATTTAAAAAATACAAAAAAAAATTATATAAAAAAAAAATTAATATCAGAAAAAAAAAAATTTTAGACATAGATTTGAACCGCGAATCACTGAAGTATGCACCGAGTACAAGCGCGCTCAGTACATTCGACTTCAAGTGTGTGGTGCGAAAATAAGCACCAATAGTCTCAGTGAGTACGCGCCGACGATTCCACGAGCGGGTCCAAAGTCCAGTCAATTGTTTGTTTGTATCCACGTTAATGTTTTTAAAATGTTGACAGTTTCACACAAAGTTCACACATATTTGAGCGTTTTATGCACTGTTTACGCACTTTTGATACATGTTCATTGTAGTGGCACTTAGGTAACGTTTTAAGGAATAAATTGGTGCAAATTGTAGATCAATTCGAGCACTTTTTACACAGTTTTTGATTAAAAATTGAGGAGCACCAAGTAACACGTCCTTGTTTTTTAACAACCACCGTCGAAAAAAAAGCATGACTACTGAACGGATTTTGTTGAAACTTTGCAGCATTATTGTTTATAACCCAGAATAACATATATATATATATATAAAAATGAAACCCGTTTTCCGTTGTCACGACATAACATGAAAACGGCTTGACCGATTTGGCTGATTTTTTTTTGTAGTTTTCTAATACTCTGTAAAAGGTTTTTACGGAAAAAAATATAAAGAAAATCTCTACGCTAAGGCGGTACGAAGTTCGCCGGGTCAGCTAGTAAGCTATAATTTATGACGATCTGTGACAAACTAAATTTCACGCGGGTGAAGCTGCGGGCAAAAGCTAGTAGATTAATAAAGCCTACATGGATTGTCTTCTTTCAAACGCTTCAAAAGTGAGGCAAAAATCTTATGTCATGACTGTCAAAACGTTATTAAAATTGTTTTAATAGAAGAATGTGTTTCTTTAACTGGCTTATATGTTCAAGTACTTAGTATCTTCCTGCACATGTAGAATTTTTCTTTACTTTTCAAATGTGTGTACAATTAAATGCTGTTGAAACATTGTTAAACAAATAAAATAAAATAAAAATGTTTAAATTAATAAAAAGGTTTTCAAATTCGTCTGTATATTTTATCCTTGAAAATACACTTACCATAGAACAAAACTAATGCACGTCACTGAACTAATAACAAAAAAAAACTTCGAGCGGCTTTCTCTCTTATCAAAAGCAATTATAGATTACATAATTAATTCGAAGCACATTCTGGTCTCTTTTATTACATCTATTTTATTTAACATTAATAGTGTTAATTAAAAAGGTAGTAAATTCTTTGATTTTATATTAAAACTAGCTTTTGCCTGCGGCTTATCCCGAATTTTGACAAGAAAAACTATTAATTTGAAAAAATCAAAATTACAATAAAACTTGCTTTTGCCCTTTTGCGCCACCCGCGTGAAATTTAGTTTGTTACATAATCATCGTCATAAATATGTTAATGTTATTCTGGGTTATAAACAATAATACTGTAAAGTTTCATCAAAATCCGTTCAGTAGTTTTTGCGTGTAAGAGTAACAAACATCCATCCAGACATCCAAACTAGCACTCACCAGGATGGCGCCACTGTCTTCGCCACTAGCAAGAGAAAGTGACCTTACTCTACTGAAATGTCAGGTAATAAATACTCTATTATAGTAATCTTGTAGTCTGCTTAAATTGTTCTTAACAAAGTGTAAGCTACAATCAAAAGATGTTTTCGAAGCATCCAAATACATCGGATCAATGCGAAACGATTCTTCAGAACGAACGCAGAATTACAATCTGTTTTGACAGCAAAATGCCGTCTCTGGCTCATTTGCCAGCCAGGTCTCACTCAGATGCCTTTGGTGATTTTCTAAAAATATTTATTTATTAAACTGGCCTAGTTTTTTAAAATTTTATTTCATTTTAATTGCCCAACGCTGAACTGTTATGACATATCAATGTCATAACAGTTCAGCGTCAGGAGGGCACATGTGTTGTATTGATATTGCAATACAAAAATATGCGTTAAGACAGATGCAAAAGTAATTCTTTCACGAGATTTTTTTATTTTCAACAGACAATACAGAAAGCTAAAAATCTAAATTAGTGAACATTCTTTATTGATGGTCATTTTTTCCAAATTGTTTCAGTCTATCTTGGACTACGAGGTATTTTATTTTTTCTTTAATTTACGATTTGATTTCAATCAAGCATCCAAGTGAGAAAGTACCCAAGAAACCGATTCGAACAGCATTTACAAACAACATTATTTATTTAACTTGAGCGACGCCATCTTGTGTTTAATGCTCAAGCCATTCTAAATTTCAAAAGCGCGCCATTTCTCTTCAGCTGTCAAAGTTTTTTTTTCACAGGTGTTTCTTAGTGGCCATGACAATGTATTTTGGTGGCAATGTTGCTTTTTAGTTAAAACAAAAATAATTTAATTACTTGCGGTCTTTCGTTTCCTCTTTTATTGCACGAAAAAGTCACAATCCGAACTTGATGGTTCATGTATTTCTCTCAGTGTATTCTTTAATCAACCTCTTATACCTAAGTTACTTATTATTTTATTTGTATTTATTCAGGTGTTACTTTAAAAGCGCTAAATAAAAAAAATGTTAATGTCTTCTATTCTTTTAAAAGAAAAACCTTTTAGAGTGCACTGAAGCTGTTTATTCGCATCAAAAAAGAGTAATTAATAATGATAATTAAAAGTTCAAAAACTTTATTAAACGTTTGGCGAATTTACTTCGTAAAACTCTTTATTTTTTTCTGGATTGAAGTTTGAACGCTCTTTTATGAGCATTATTAAAAATCACTTAAAGTTATTTCTACGGATTTTTAAAATCAACTTGTATAAGGTTACGATCTTTTATTGCATACTTTTACAAAATTAAGTTGTTGTAGTGTTTTTGTAACATATTATCATTTATACGGCCGAATACTGAAACACTACTCAAATCTGTCACTCAGCTGACGGGCTCCTAAATTTAAGTATCCTTCATTTGTATTGTATTTGGTCCACTGGTTGTATGGCATTTGGTGAGGGGTTTCAAAGAGCTTCCAAATTATGAATTCAGAAACAACACCGTTTCTTTAGAGACGCGGAACCTCGCTCAGAATTGCATGCCATTATAATAATANCACTGTACTTTGTTATGAACATTTGTATACTCTCTTAACTCAAATTGAAGCTATTGTAAACAGTCGACCAATAACTCCATTGAGAGACTTGGATGGTGATGAGCAGTGTCTCACGCCAGCTCATTTTTTAATTGGGAGCAGTCTGACTTCGTTTCCAGAGGGTGATTTTGCAGAATTTCCTGATAATAGATTGGATGTATATCAACAAATATGTAAGCTACGGCAAACCTTCTGGAAGCGTTGGAAGACTGACTATTTAAATACATTACAAATGAGGTATAAATGGTACAAAGAAAACCCAGATTTAATGTTAAATACTATTNGAGCTGCTTAACTATTTGAGAAGCCGTCAAATATTTAAATGGCGTTTCAGTATTCGGCCGATAGTCTTTTACACGTAAGATGATCCGTATGACACTTCAAGGAAAAAATATTTGTATTTTATTAGCAATATAATAAAAAAAAATAACTACCTTGTCTTGAAATATATAGTAAAATCTGAGTCTATTGATTATATTTTAATTAAATACGATGTAAAAATATCATTTATTTCATGTACGCAATGTGTGAAACGGAATAGATTTAGTGCTGGGGTATTTCTTGTATAATAAAATCGATTATTTCCGCGGTTCATTAATCGATTGCAGTGAATACTTAGTTATTAAAAACATCACAAATATCAACTATATTTTTCGATTATTGACTTTAATAAACGCATTAAAAATAAATTAATGGTTTTTAATTTAAAGAAACAGAACCAGTACTTTTTATGAATCGTTTTTTTGAACATGAACCATGAAATTGAATATTATCAATAAAAAATTGTTACAATAATATTTGTAATTGTAAAAAACATGTTTTTTGTTAAATAACACCTATACAAAATATTTCTCTAAAAGTAGGTTTTACTAACTCTTCGAAAAAAATCGATAGATAAATCGCTATGGTTTAGTTATGTGACATCTCTAAATCTTTCAAACTCGAAACGTCATACGGATCATCTTAGGCCCAGTTTTTTGATTCGTAGTTAAAATAACCAATATAGATGACCCACGCTGAACTGTCCCACCAAACTCAATGACAAGGGGGCGCTACCATCGTTCAACTATATGGTTTCCAACATGGCAAAAATCTGAACCAGCAATCCGGTATTGACGGTGGCGCCCCACTGTCAATGTCATCGACAGGACAGTCCAGTATTTTGGAACTATAGTCAAATTTGACAGATGTCATGTGACAAGTGGTTAAATAACAGAATAAAATGTTTTTCGAACAATGGTTAGGTTGACTTTTAGTACATTTTTTAACTATTAGTTTACATTTTGTTAATATTTAACCATTAGTAGCAAAATTTAACAATTAGCTATTTTAACCATGAATCAAAAAACTGGGCCTTAGGTGAAAAAGACAAGGATGCAGTACATTGTAACTGTCTAAAAATTTTGTGCGTAGTCGGGTAAAAAACTGAAAACAACAAACCTATTTCGAGTATCAATTTGTTTCAACACTGGCTGCAAAGACAGACAACCTTAAAAAGTCAATAACTTTTTTTTCTAATCGTTCAGAAACTTAATTATGAATGTTGACACTTCAAAGAAGTTTGTATCTAAATAAAGTTTTTAGAGTAAACATTATGAAAACCTTTGAAACGTTTCGGGACAAGAATTCTTGTGTATTTGTAGGAATTTTTATGGTTTCCTAAAGCTGTTAACGGTTATTTGGTATTTCCTTTAGTTTATTGGTGGTTGATTGATACATTGTGTGGTTTTCGCTTTGCTTCTCTTTAATGTCCGAATTTAGGTAAAGGCATTACCACTTTTAACATATTTTATTTATATCTTAAATCTTAATTTAATCTTTCTATCTTTGGTGAACAAAATAATGAAATAGACAAAATCTCAAAATTAATGATTGTCTACGTGTGTGATGCAGAAAATCATAAATGAAAAAAATATATAAATAAATAAATGGACAGTGATGAAATTGGTGAAAATATTAGGGTATTTGTTACAACCTGGTTTCCTTCCTGCACACATCTGTCAAATCAGCCACTGCTGAACATCTGGTAAGGACATAAAACCGTTTTGTCGGCGTGATTAATATACATACCTCCACAAAATTTCATATTCATATTCATTTTATTCACTTCACAATGTACAAATATTAAAGACAGATGTTAAAAAAATGTTACATTGCTACCTCCCAGAGGTATATGTGATTTGTAGCTCTCTAATGCCAATAGTTTCCAAGCAAAACCTCGGACAGACAGACAGACAGACATATCGAAACTATAGGGTTCTTTGTCAGGACTACGGAACCCTAAAAATACCAACCGAATTGAGAACCTCCTTTTGTTGAAGTCGGTTAAACGTACTTTTCAATATTGTAAACTACCGCCCCGTCTAGCAGTGCGTGGACTTATAGGGTTTCATAGAAAACAGCTTATCCAACGCACTCTAGGATGAAATATCATATCGAAGCCTATCCAGTAGATTGACATAGTGACTAGGTCAATGACCTGGACGTGAGGGAGCTTTCAAATAAGGCCTATTGACTAACGACAAACGATTCTTGCTTAAGTGAAGCAGCAAATCGAACGCACAGCGTTGAATATCGCTCTGTGATTGGTTCGTGTGTCACCCTGTGGCCTGTGCGTCCACGCGCACTGTAAAAATCATAGTAAAGTTTGTGTATACGGGCATAAGATATTCATATTAAACCTAATACCTATTAAAAAACTGAAGAGTGGAACTTCTGGTACGATTCGAAAAAAAATAATTGTGTTGAATAGATTTGGAATTAGAATAAAATTGCAAAAACGGAAAATATTATTCAAACTATTTTCACGCGTATGAAGTCACGGGCACAGTTAGTTACATAATGTAGGAGTAGGTAATACAAAAAGTTGCCTAAAAATGAAATAATAATGCTTGTAACAAATAAACTTGTGTAGGTTAATGTTATCAAAAAATATATTTTGTCGAAAATTCTTTCTTTTATTTCGTCCATCGCTTTTTCCAGCCCCGAGGGCTATATGTCCAGTACATTAACTGTTTTAATTTGAAATAATGTCACGAACGAATGTGTACACGTGTACTGCCATCAGTCCAACAAAGAGCAAGGCATACACCAGTCTAGCTCCTGAGGCGGGTAGTGATGTGCTGACATTTTGATATCGATAAAATGTTAACTGCTGCAGAATTGAATAGGGGACCAGATCATCATCATCATTTCAACCACAGGACGTCCACTGCTGAACATAGGCCTCCCCAACGATTTCCACAACGGCCGGTTGGTGGCGGCCTGCATCCAGCGCCTTCCCGCTACCTTTATGAGGTCGTCGGACCAGATAATGTATACAAATTATCCCGTACTGAACTTGATTGACACCTAGACAAAATATAGCTTTATCCAGGTTTTTGTAAAAAATACGCACGCGATTAATATGTCTTTCTGTGACACCGAAATTAGCCGACGCTGCGCGGGCAAAAACAGACAATACATCATTTTTAGTTAGCATGCTGGGCAAGGTATGCCGATGTCTAAAATCGATATAATGACACTATACCTATACTTTTGAGTTTGACCATGCTAGCAAGGATAGTCTCGTATCTAAAAGCCAAAACTAAATATCTAAGTAGACATTGCAAATAATAATTTTCTTCTTTCTGACTAGACCTTGGTTTTCGGATAGCTAGTTTCGCTTTTAAATCTTTCACTTGGTTTACTTACAAGTTAAATTAATAAGATTTATCTTTACACTGGTTTACTCAAAGGAACTTCGCATGAAAATGTCCAAATCATCACGAATAAGAAGAAATAAATTTATATGCTTAAAAGACTTAACTTATATAAATAGATTTTAAGACAAATATCCAAAAATACTCGTAGTTATCCTCTTTTTCCTGTTTTTATTGACAACCGTTCACTTTTCCTTTAAATATCCAAAAGATAGATAATTCCATAGAATAAGAATAAGAATTTATGTACTTACTTTAGGTAAACTATAGGTTACTAGCGGCCGCCCGCGACTTCGTACGCGTGGATCCCGTTTTACCCCATTGGGGGTGGAGTTTCGTAAAATTCTTTCTTAGCGGATGCCTGCGTCATAACATCTACCTGGGTATTTCGCCAAAAATGGTCAATTTTGCCTAATTTCCTTGGTACGAAATATTCTTTTGTTTTTAACTATTTTTAGTTTCCCATTGCATTAAGTAGCAAAAACTAAGCTAATATATCTAAAAGGGGTGTCATAATTCGTTTTAGAAACAAAGTTATAAGGTCATGAATTTTTGGTAGCCAAGGAAATTATTATAAATATTTTTTTCTCTAAGTTTTCTTATGTGGTTTGCTTTTTTTTTGTTCCACCCATTTTTGTGTACCTTCGCAAGCAAACATACCAATGAATATTGTATCATTACGACCTTTTTACACAAATAAGGAAGATAAATGCAGTAGATTGAGTTAAGAGTTAAAAACAATATGTTCTATATCTATTCTGATACCCATTTCTTAAAATGTAAATTTTAAACTTATTCCATTAAAGAAATACTCAAAATTTTACTTTACGCCAAATTAAAAATGGTCTTTTATAATTTCTTAGGCCATTTTATGCCACGGAAAACAAGGAAATTAGGACCAAAGAAATTAGATTTATGCCTAAAAGACACCACAGACAAAAACCTATTTACCCTATGCATTTACTATTTAAATCATAGGTTTACCCCTACAGACACTACATCTGTGTAAATAAACAATAAAATTAATCCATGTTTAGCTGCGAAAAACCGTCCAAAGAAATTGACTTTTTAGTAAACAAAAACCCAAGGAGGGGCCTACTTATGCGATTTGTCGCGAAACTGATCAACGAAGTACTGTCCTGCCTCGATGGCCTTGTGGGACGAAATGGCCTAGTGTAACGGTGCAGTGCATTACATTCTAAGTTCTTTCGTTTCGTTACTACAATGGTCGAAAAGAAGACCCAGGGAAATTATACTTTTGACTCGGACAAGAACTTAACTTCACTTTATTTCCTTCCTTTAAGTTTTTCACATTTAAAGTTTTTATTTTCAGATAGCCAAACGTTCCTCAAATATAAAGAGACTGCTATTACAATGAAATTACTCTTCAATTTGTTATAATGTGCCTTCATTTTGGCAAACAACAGTAATGGACATAACAAGGAAATTAGAAAAACGACTTTTGATTAAGTTTTTCAACGGTATGATTTGTAGTTTCTGCTGTTGTAATAGCAAAAACAAATAAAACTTTTGATGATCTTTCCCATAAAAATAGTTTTATACATATAGATATAAAAAAACATGTGTTCGCCTGCCTGGACACAGAAAATTTACTGTTTCGGCGAAATACCCACCTGCAGGTCAAATTTCAGCCCGATCCGTCCAGTGGTTTGGGCTGTGCGTTGATAGATCACTATGATGTCAGTCAGTCAGTCACCTTTGAGTTATAAGTTATTTACATCTAGACTTGACCAGAATATAATAAAATACAAAATCATTGTACTTTCAGCAACTGTAATTCGTAATTACAAACAAAATACAAACAAAACTTGAATTACATAGGTACGTTAATGTAGAAATAATTACGGACGGACACATGTGTCAGCAATCTATCTATACTTATAATAAATCTGTAGAGAGGTCAATTCTGTACATGAAATATATTTTCAAAATAACTATCAGGGGGTGATTAGTGATCGATACTGATGCCAAAAATGCAATCAGTAAAATTTTTGTCTGTCTGTCTGTCTGTATGTTCCTTATAGAAACAAAAACTACTTGACGGATTTTAACGAAACTTGGTACAATTATTCTTCATACTCCTGGGCAGGTTATAGGATACTTAAGAATGCTCACGCGAACGGGAATTAGCGGGAAAATCCTTTTGTATGAAAAATCTAAACCGCTTAAGTTAGACGCTTGAAATTTGCCATGCAGGTACCTTAGTAAACTCAAAGCTTAGTTACAACAGGATATTGCAAAATTCCCACGGGAACGGGAGTTAGCTGGAAAAAACATTTGTATGAAAAACTCTAAACCGCGTAAGATAGACGCTTGAAATTTGGCATGCAGGTACCTTAGTAAACTTAAAGCTTAGTTACAACAGGATATTGCAAAATTCCCACGGGAACGGGAGTTAGCGGGAGAAAACATTTGTATGAAAAAATCTAAACCGCGTAATACAGACGCTTGAAATTTGGCATGCAGGTACCTTAGTAAACTTCAAGCTTAGTTACAACAGGATATTGCAAAATTCCCACCGGAACGGGAGTTAGCGGGAAAAAAATTGTATGAAAAAATCTAAACCGCGTAAGATAGATGGATGAAGGGGGTAAAACGGGATCCACACGTACGAAGTCGCGGGCGGCCGCTAGTTCTACATTAAATTTATACTAATATTATAAAGCTAAGCCGTGTGGTGACGGCAGAGTAGAATACATTTGTCACCAACCCCTACTCTTCCCGCGGGTGTCGTAAGAGGCGACTTAGGGACTACACATCAAACAGAGAATGGGCAGCAGCGCTCTCTGAAAAACATCAATCTTTTAAACTGCGATCTCCAACCCGCCTGCCTAGCGTGGAGATTATGGCAAAACCCTCCACTATAGTGGAGGAGGCTCATAGTCCAGCAGTGGACTGTAAAGGGCTGTTGATGATTGATGATTGATTATAAAGCTGAAGAGTTTGTTTGGTTGAACGCGCCAATCTCAGGAACTATTGGTCCGATTTGGAAAATTATTTTTGTGTTGGATAGCCCATTTATCGAGGAAGGCTTTAAGCTATTATAACATCACCCTACAACCAATAGAGGCGGAGCAGTAAAGAAGAATAGTGTAAAAACGGTAAATATTATTCGAATTGTTTTCACGCGTATGAAGTAGCGGGCACAGCTAGAGAATTAATTCAAATATTTTAATAACCCTTCGACATTGTTAACGGGCAATCAATTGTTTTTCTTTGTTGTTGCCAAAATAGCGAATATGTTTACTCGGAAATAATTAATTTGGCAAATTGAAATGAGTTATAACTTGTTGCAGAAACATTATTTTGTCAAAGAGCTGTGAGAGATTGTCGACTATTATAACGCCTCCTATGTTCTTCTGATTAATTTCGTTGCGGGTCTAATGACAATTTTGGTTGGGTTTTTATTGGCGGTCAAACTGTAGATCCTGGCTACACAGGAGTTGCAGCGGTGGGAACGAGAGGTGGGAATAGTGCCGTTATTATAACGCCCAGTGGGTGGATAAATGGACCCCTCTCTCTCTCTTTGAAGATTTTGGATTAAATTCTTATTCTTTTGTGTCCTCCACACAGAATAGAATCTCTTTAGTATATTAATTTCCAGTTGGTTTAGTTTAGGACATTTTATGTATACTTAGGTCCTCTTAAAATACTCAAAGAATTACATACCTTTTCTAAAGAAAAACTACATAATTATGACGTCTCTCTAACCAATTAAAACTATTTGACCTATCTATCAGCATCGATTGACATTTAGTCGATGTGCCACAGAATCTTCAATCTGCCCATTACATTACTGAAGTAGATTGGCCATAGAATCTACCGTATACTATGTAAATTCGTCATTATTGTTATTATTCAACTAAGTAATTATTCACATTTATAACGAACTTTCGATGTATGAATCTTACAAAACGATCGACTATGTGAATTTACTTAGGTAACCCTTTTCATCGATAAGTCGTCTAGCACATCACTAGTTAGTACAGTACAGTCGGTTAGTACTGCCCCCAAATAATCCTGTGAACAGCAGCCTGCGGTGTCCACAATGGGTGGACTACGGGGTGACCATGGCTTTGAATTTTTACGGAGAAACGACAGATTGTGTCTTCTATCGAATATTGCAATAAGTGTAATTTTCCAATCGTCGACAGCACATCAGTCTATTATTATTTTTTAATTGTAAAAATTAAATCGCCCCTATAAAACTATCATCATCATCATTTCAGCCATAGGACGTCAACTGTTGAACATAGGCCTCCCCCAATGACTTCCAAATCGCGCGGTTGGTAGCGGCCTGCATCCAGCGCCTTCCTGCTACATTTATCAGGTCGTATAAAACTATCGCCGTTGTAAAAATAAGTGTCATTCAATAATGTCAAAAACCGTTATGCGAGCTGTGTGTGTGAGCAGATAAATTATTATCAGAGTTACTAACTAAAAATAATGGTTTTATCTGATTGTAAATAGACGTCCACCTAAAAGGTGGACCGACGACATCGCAAAGGTAGCAGTGAAGCGCTGGACGCAGGCCGCTACCAATCGATCAACGTGGATAGCATTGGGGGAGGCCTATGTTCAGCAGTGGACGTCCTATGGCTGAAATGATGATGATGATGAAATAAACGACATTTTCCAACAATTTATAGTGCAGATAATAAATCAATACTAAAATAACTTGAAATAAAAATTCTGCCACTGGTAGGTGACTCCTTCATCAACAAAGTGTCCTTCATCCACCAGAAACCATAGCCACCCTAACGTTAATCGTTACCTAAACACATTATTATATAAGGTTATTGTCTGTCTGTCAGGTCATCCAATACCAATCAATTGCACGCCAGTACCACGCAAATAACCCGGGGCATGACGCGCGGCAAGCATAGTACCTATAGATTTTCTGGACCGCATTGAAAAAGGGTTAGTTACAAATCTTTAATATCTGCTGTACCTGAGCTAGCTTTATGAAATAAAGACTAAACTAATTCAATAGTTTAATTATTAGAGTCTTTAATTAATCAATCTATGAGTGATTTTAACAAACGAAGATCTACCATGAAATGAATACGTCAGATTTTGGCGCGTAATATTGGCACAGCAACTTTTTTTTAAGGTATTTGAACTTCGAACTTTGCACAGACCGAGTCACAGATAATGAAGAAATATATTTTTTTACAGACAGGTGAAAACTCTTTGCTGCTTCAAAAATGACAGCGCTCGCAACGCCCCGATATTTTCCGAGTTGATCCATCGAATTAGCTTCATTTAAATTCTGTTCAACGTCCACAGAAATGGACGGTATTTTTTCATAGCTTATTATTCTTCCCTTTTGAAACTGGTCGAATCAAATTTCATCACTGTTGTTTTCCTTCGCCCAATCCAGAAGATTTATAAAAAAATGCTTTTGCTCTTTGTCTAGTCATGGACCGGGGTGCAGCGTTTTCGCGATTAATTTCAAAGTAAAGGTAATAATCAAGGTTGTTCAATGAAATAAATTTTGATTTCATCTATGTACTCATATTATACGAGTAATTAGAGGAATGATTTGTATTTTTGTGTGTTTGTAGCGAATGAACTCAAAAACTACTGAACCGATTTGAAAAATTCTTTCACCGTTAGAATCCATTTTTTTTTTCTGATGAACATAGGCTTATTTTTACCCATGCGAAGCCAGGGCAGATAACCGAAATGTAGGTATGTTTGTTCTTTTGCTTAAAATGCCGTTTAATTTGTATCGGATTTGGCTATTAATATATCTCCGGTGTTTCCTCAAATCGGTTGTTCTGCTATAAACGCGAACACATGTGGAGCATGTGCGAGGAACAAAAATGTATGGAGTCGACTCAGAAATAATTATTTTAAAGTTTGGCCATTGTGAATCACAACATAGTATAAAACAAAGTCGCTTTCCGTTGTCTGTCCCTATGTATGCTTAGATCTTTAGAACTACGCAACGGATTTTGATGCGGTTTTTTAAAAAGAAGAGTGACTCAATTTTATAGATAAAAAACATGCATATTATAGAAGAGAAAAGCCGAAAATTCCATTGCAACTGTGCGAAGCCGGGGCGGGCCGCTAGTTTGTGGATAAATGGAATTGGAAATGATCAAATATACTTTGAAGTACCTATTATAATACATTAGAGATACTTATTCAATTTAAATCAAAACCTTCTTAGCAACTTTACTTGATACAAAATTCAGAATACCTACCTTATTACAAATCAAATTAATTTTAGGCAGAAGCTAAATAAAAAATATTAGCATTTCGGTTTAAAAAACCCCTTTGTCATTTAATTAAATTTTCCCTTTTCGAATGAAAGTTACACGAGCGTTAAACCTAGTTTAGTATGGAAATGTCATACACTAACTACAGTGTGATTTTTTATTACACGTACTTACGGTGTAGATATTTATTAAACAACACTCCTTCTGGCGCAGTCGGATAACAAAAATTAGGTCATCCAAGTAACATTACTAAAGAAATGTATTACTACTGAAATATTCATCATCATCATCATCATCTCAGCCATAGAACGTCCACTGCTGAACATAGGCCTCCCCCAATGACTGAAATACTATTTTAATGTAATAAATTAGTAATTACCAAAAATATATTAACTGTTTTATAATGTCGACTCTACAGATTCCGAAAATTCTTGTTGACTGTTTTAAAGGCATAATAACGAATGAGTCGAGGATGCCCACTCATTTCTCACGTCGACGGGTTCAACTCCTTTTTTACCGACAGCCAGACAAGTTTATACCATAGACACCGCAAGGATTAGGTACGGGACTATTCCAACCTCGCGTAATCTCGTTCCCACCGCTGAAACTCCTGTGTGGCCAGGGCCAGTAGCCTTATTCACGTAACAAAACTTCAACGACAACCAAACATGAGTGGGATCCTATCGAGTAATCATTCTATCAAAATGGCCCTTGTGAATACAGCTTTAGAACTGTTTTTCAACGGTACGACGTAACAAAACTTCAATGACAACAAATCGCTGAGTTGCGATCCTATAGAGTAATCGTTCTATCGAAATTGACCCTTGTGAATACAGCTTTAGAACTGTTTTTCAATGGGACGACTTCTGAACGTCAGCGAGATCTTGACTGTCAAAATACGTGAATTAGGCCACAGGATCTACAGCTTGACCGCCAATAACCCAATCAGTGAAGGCCAAATTTATTATTTTAGTTACAGTCTGGTTTAAGATTAGGTACAGTCTGGTTAGGTCAGATTGTTTTTTACAAAACCGCTATTATCACAACTATACAGGGTAGAAACGATAAGTGATCTCACTCGATTAGTTCTAAGCTAAACAAGATATCTAAAAACTGGTTACTGATCCTGAAAGTGCTTCACGAGCTCCATCAAACGATATCAATAATAGGTTACAGAATAAACTGTATCTATCCACAAATCAAATGTTTCCAGCTTACATACATTTAGTACAACAATATTTTATCAGAATGGTAGGGCAAGCTATATTTTGGATATAAGTGCCCTGGAAAGGGCCTATGTACTGAATAAACTACATTTAATTTCATTTCAGAAGAAAACAGGGGGAGTTAGTGACGGACTCTATAGAGTGAAGTTGTCTATGGTGTAAGATAACTAGCAAAAATAAACCCTAAGATTGATGAAGCAAGGGACATTGTTGAAATTAATTGATGAGGGATGAGTGTGTGGAAACACAATTTAATTTTAGTTGTAGTATAATGAGAGTTAATTTAGAACTATTTCAACGTAAGACAGATTGGTAAATGACTATAATTTTAGAGCATTGTTTAGTAATATGGTGCTAATTATTTTTCTCAGTTGTTGACGAAGGTTTTCTTTTTTTATGCAAGACAAGGCTGGTATTTGACCGCAATCGCACCTGGTGTTAAGTGAGATGCAGTCTAGGATGGTACATATCTGCCCTGTAAGTGCCTATTCACTCTCGTGATGGTTTAACATTTATTTAGTACACTAGAAAACCTTTTAATGGAAAGAAATTAAACTTAAGTTAAAGTGCTTACTCAGTCAGTGCTTGAGATGGGAGCGGCACGGGAGCATTGACTGTCACAGAAAAATTATCGCTCGCCTCTGTTACAAAAAATGGGATAAAAACTATCCTAGGTCTTTCCCGGGACTCGAAACTATCTCTATGCCAAATTTCATCAAAATCAGTTCAGTGGTTTAGACCAGCGGTTCCCGAAAGGTGGTCCGCGGAACCCTGGGGTTCCGTGGAAAGGCCGCAAGGGTTCCGTAAAAAATATTATCCCACGTTTCGTGACCGACGTTGTTCGCGCGCACCGACTTGTTTACAAATAATTGCATAAAAACTTTATTGTTTTTCATTGAAATTTCCATTTATCAAAGTAGGGTTCCGCTAGGAAAAGTATAATCAATTAGGGTTCCTTGGCAAAAAAAAATGGGAAACCCTGGTTTAGACACTAAAATAAAAAGTATGTAGTAGGGATTATTTTATTATTAACTCCTTTAAATGCTAAAAAATAGAGCTGTTCGATATAAGAGGAAACTAGTGGGGAGGGGACAGATTATAAATAGGCATGCCTTAGCTTGTTCCCAGCAGAGAGCGGTGTGGGCTGTCCAGTAAAATTTAGTGGTCTAGATGCCGGTTGTTTAGGTCTAGGTATCTGGAATAAGGCAAGTAAGAGTTGGAAAACCACCACAAAACATAGGACTATGCTTATAATCTATACAATAAACCTCTCTTTTTGCGTCAGGGGTTAAAAAGCAAAATACCACTCAATGATTAATTGCGAAATCTACAAACTTCAAATTTTGCAGGTAGGTTCCTTATGGGGTGTAGAATGTAGGTAGACATCCTCTAAGAACGGGTTTTACGAAACTCCAACGTCTCCAACCCTGTAGTAAAACGGGGTCCATGCGTGTAACGTATTATAAGCGTTTGCCATAAAATAAATGATAAGTCAACTAAAAAAATGCAAGAAAATTGACGTTTCGCCTGGCATTCTGCGCCTTTTGCATGTCGTGCAAAAAGGATAAGGATAAGGATTTTATTTATTTTTGTCTATCTACTTCTACTAGCCTATCAAAGTTAGTCAGAGACGCAAAACCTCGTAACCGCAAACCTCGCGACACCAATTTCACGAGCCACAAAACTGGTAAATGTAACAATAATGCGCCATCAGCGCCCTCTGCTGACGCCGCACACTAACGGCACGACTATCAACAGGAGATGGGGTGGGCTCACACTTGCGACTAATCGCAGCGATTTTTTTTGGGTGACTTGCAAAATGTGTAGATGTACTACTGACTCGGTCGAGTCGGAAACTATGTTTTTCAAATATCCAATTCGCAATGAGGATCATTTCGATTTTTAGCTGTGAATGCAGATTTATAGGGCTAAGAAATCCTTAATACACAGTGCAAAAATTTTTGTTCTACGACAAAAATTGACGAAGTTATGGCCAAATTACTAAAAAAGTTCACTGACCGCCCGGCGCGGGGACGATGACGTCATTATATCCGATCCAAACGCTGCCGGCGTACTGCGTGATAGAAAATATTTTTTTCTAGCCAAATTATCAGTTTTAGAGAAAAACATGTAATGACATTTATTCATCATCAGAATAAAGTAAGCTATCGATAGGTAATTTTTAAAAATGGAAATTGTGAAAAATAACGCAAAAAATCCATACGCTCATACGATTCAATGGCACGCAGAGACGCGATTGGGGTCTCCGCGGTGGTATATTTGGCGATTTATTCAAATAAAGTGTACATAAGTGTTGTTAGAGTCATATCTTCTTCCAAGTAAAATATAAAAATGTAAAAGTATTAATTTATTTACTTCTAACAATAAGGTATAACTTCNATTACTTAATATCTTCGTAAGTAATGGTCCGATTTGGATAATTCAAAAAGATATATCTTTCTTATGTCTTAAAGATTAACGTAGATACTAGTTTTATTGAATTTTCTACAACAGTACTGATCCTCATTGGTCCAATCGTGAAAAATTTACAAATTCGCGATTAGTCCAATTCGCTATTGGTCCAATACACACGCGAATTGGGGTTAGTAGTAGTTTCGCACGAATGTGCCAAACGTCCCCTTTCATAAAAATTTTTTTTTAGTAGGCGTTCTGCCCGGATGTATTAAAAGTATTAAAATCACGTGCGAATTGACTCCTTCGAGAACTAGTAATATCATACTACTAGTTCTCGAAGGAGTCGATTCGCACGCGATATTAATACATAGGTACGGGCGAAACGCCTACTAACAAAATATTATTTTTGAAAGGGGACGTTTCGCACATTCGTGCGTACGAATTTCGTGCGAAACTACTACTAACCCGCGAATTGGACCAATCACGCATTGGACTAATCGCGAATTTGCTGCACTAGCTGCTTTAGTAAGTAAAAAATGTCGCACAAGTCGCAAGTGTGCGCTCCCCCCTGTAAGTGATAGCCCTCGATTGGATTTGTTAATTTATGTGTGTGATTAAGAGCTACGAGTACTGGTCGATTTGACCCCATAAAATGCAGGGTTGTCCTTATGTCAAGTGCGTAAGGTTGAATATTGAAAAAAAACTGGGCGGTCTGTACTTTGATTGGTTTGGTGCTTACGTGTCATGGGGACGTTTGTGGTTAGGGGACAATGGGTACGTTTTCTAGAAGTTTGGGGACTAATTCCTTGTGAAGGTGAGTGCACTCTAGAGAACTACGTATAACATTAAAAAAAAATTTAAAAAAAATACAATAATTTAATTTGGTAAAACCAGGCCTTGTCTACCTTTTGGGTCCTTCTGTTATAATTAGGGCATGAATATCGGAATCTCGGAATCTCGTAATATCGGAATCTCGGACTGCGAGATCCGATATTTCAATTCCGATATTGAGCGACCCAATATCGTAATATCGGAATCAGATAAAAGTTTTAATTGAGATTTTAAACAAAGCGTTTAAACTCGCCACAACCTGCCACAAAGCCCAAAGTACATGATTGGCAAAGACCAATGATTTTCTCATTTCTCTCACCATCACTTTTTGTTCCACTGCAAATATTTTAATATCTTTACTATTTATGGTTAATTTAACTTGTTCTAAATCAATTTTAGCATTTGCCATAGGTACTTGGTCAACAAAGAACGATATCTCAACTCCCTTTCAAACATTAATTTTACTGGACTATGAACCGTCAGTTCTGCGCGCACTAACTACTATGTGACCTGCCCATTGCCACTTCAGCTTGCTAATCCGTCGGGCTATGTCAGCGACCTTAGTTAGTTTACGGAGCTCCTCATTTCTGATTAGATCTCGTAAAGAAACACCAAGCTTATCCGTCTCCATAGCACGTTTCTCTCACCATCACTTTTTGTTCCACTGCAAATATTTTAATATCTTTACTATTTATGGTTAATTTAACTTGTTCTAAATCAATTTTAGCATTTGCCATAGGTACTTGGTCAACAAAGAACGATATCTCAACTCCCTTTCAAACATTAATTTTACTGGACTATGAACCGTCAGTTCTGCGCGCACTAACTACTATGTGACCTGCCCATTGCCACTTCAGCTTGCTAATCCGTCGGGCTATGTCAGCGACCTTAGTTAGTTTACGGAGCTCCTCATTTCTGATTAGATCTCGTAAAGAAACACCAAGCTTATCCGTCTCCATAGCACGTTGTGCCCTATATTCAAAGGCCACGTTTTCGAGCCGTATATCATCACTGGTAACACACATTAATTGAAGACTTTCGTCTTCGTATTCGACGATTTACCTCTTTCTCGAAATTGCATCTAACTACCTAAACTCTGATTTTTAATTCGACGGAATTTTGACATTTCAGAAGTGTTGCCAACATTGAAACATTCCCACTAACAATGGAGAGCATTTTCACAAATTAAAAAATAATCCTTTCTTGAATTTAGGGTTTTCCTCGAAAAACTAAGGCTTAAAAATATACTGATCATTTTAAAATGGGTATTTGAATTTTTATTATCATATTTTTGAAGTTACAAAAAAAATTGGGAAATTATTTTTCTATTACTGGACTCCCTGGCCAATAATCCATGGGTTACAAATAGAGATTGCAATCCGGATTATTCGAAATTCTATAAAAAAATCCGGATTTTGACTTTGAAATCCGGTTTTTTCGAATATTTTTACCCCAAAAATTTTATCATAAAATCATAAACCAAAATATGTAGGTATTGAATGCAACATGGATGCAAAACAAGCGAAGTTTTGCGTTCAATAACGCACCCGCACTTCGTCGCACAACACTCTCACCTGCACTGTGCCTGCACAACGCTAGTCGGCTAGTGAGTTTTATACGAGACGCTGATTCTGAAACACCATATCGCTGAGTTTTAAAGAGCAGCTAAATCGGAAAATATCCCTTGCAAGTGTAAGTCATCATCATCATCTCAGCCGTAGGACGTCCACTGCTGAACATAGGCCCCCCCAATGCTTTCCATATTGCCTGGTTGGTCCACCTTGTGGGTGGACGTCCCACGCTGCGTTTTCCGGTACGCGGCCTCCACTCCAAATTCAAATTATTTATTGCATGTCACTCCAGAACCTTGCTGCCCCATCGGCCGTCTGTTCTGCGTACTATNTAATTTCGAAAGCTTGTAGCGCACACCGAAAAAAAGAGGAATAAATTCCATGCGCGATAATAAAATAAAACGCTTTTCTTCAAATACTTACACCTTTTTGAAAAAAACTACGTTTTATTTAAATTAAATTGATGGTTAAAAAAATTTACCCAATATTCGAAAAATCCGGATAATCCGGATTTGTACGTAACACAAATCCGGAAAACCGGATTTAAGAAAAATCCGGATTTTGCAATCTCTAGTTACAAACCTTTTTTATGAAAATTTTTTTGTTGATAAAATCTTAGCTTCATAAAATAATTAATTTAACAAGATGCCAATTTTAAAATCCAAGTTGATTATGATGACGATAATGATGATTGATGATCAATACATATTTTCGTTTATGTTAATGTTGTTTTACTGTGATAAAAACACGTATTTTTCTATTTAATCTCTAAAATGTACATATTAATTAGTGTAAATTGAATTCACAAAACAAACAATAGTTCATTCTTGTAAGTTGTACTTGATGAAATTTCATTTCATATTATTTATTATTAATTCAAAGCAAAAAAGGCTTATAACATCTGAATTGTCAAAAAATGACAGCTGTCAGAATTCCGTCGAATTAAAAATCGGACTTAAGCTGATCGTTTATCCGAGATAGACATATACTTACTTGTCAACAATCTCGAGAATCGAGCTCCTAATCGAAACTGGGTAAGGAGCAACATGGATATTCGACATAAGCTTCGTTTTTTCCATATTCATCCGAAGGCCTACCTGTTGGGAAACTTGATTAAGGTCTTCGAGCATTGTGATAAGGTCTTCCAACGGTTCTGCCTTAGTACGCAAAACAGACGGACGATGAGGCAGCAAGGTTCTGAAGTGGAGGCCACGTACTGGAAAGCGCAGCGTAGGACTCATAACCACAAGGTGTACCGACGACCTCATAAAGGTAGCAGGAAGGCGCTGGATGCAGGCCGCCACCAACCGGCCTTTGTAAAAATCATTATCGGAGCCTGTGTTCAGCAGTGGACGTCCTATGGCTGACATGATGATGATGATGGCCCGTGGTTTTATAAGTTGTACATCGATAATCAAAAGGGAACAAATTACAAGCATATTCAGGTTTTTTACCACTCTCTACAATTTTTGTAGCACGTGATTTGAATGACTCTAAAATTCGTTCCGCCAACATAAAACAGGGTAATATAATGAAGGAGTAAAAGTTTGTTTGATACCTGTGATTTTACAAAAACATTTTAATTATTTGCTAGTCCATATAAGCTCATTATCAGTAACCATTCATTATCAGGTGATCCGTCTGCTCGTTTGCCTCTAGTCACATAAAAAACCAAATGAAATTTTTATTTTTATTTTATTTTATTGTTAGTAAAACAAACAGCATTCTATAACACATATAGAGTTACCAATTAAACTTCACATTTGCCAAAATAGTTTTCACAAATAGTTTATACATACCGAAATATTACATACAGAAATGGATACCCATGACGTAAAAATGGTTTTAAAACTTCAATTTTATGAAGTGCTGTTTTGTACCAAATTAAAGATTTTGATTACAATCATTATTTTATTGTAAACAATCCAGAATTCTTACGAATATAACCAAATATTAATTTTATAGCACATGAACTCAATTCCGATATTAATATCGGAATTCCGATATTGAGATCTAATATCGGAATTCAATATCGGAATTGAAAACCTTCCGATATTACATGCCCTAGTTATAATGTAATAAAACATAGCGGCATATAATTATGCCTAATATAAATTATAATAATTATTATTATAAAGAGTTTTATTAATATGGATTATTTACATAATTCGTACGCACCATATTCTTTTAAGGCCTTCTTCGTACGCGTTCCCGTTTTACCCCCTTAGGGACGGAGTTTCGTAAAATCCTTTCTTAGCGGATGCCTACGTCATAACATCTACCTGCATGCCTTCAGCCCGATCCGTCCAGTGGTTTGGGCTGTGCGTTGATAGATCACTATGTCAATCAGTCACCTTTGAGTTTTATATATTTAGATCTACATTTACGATACGTTTAATGTATGGGTTAGTAGACTAAATAATGGAAATAAAGTTACACTCGGAAAGTAAAATACAAATACTTCTTTCTTATTCTGATTAATCTTAATCTTCCATTAGATTTCAATCCCTAAAATTCCAGGATTAAGGCACGTCCAGCTTAACCCTGTGGATTCCTCTTCAAAGTGTTATTTTGCTCCACTAATACATCTCCTATAGCCGTATCTTCATCATCCTACTAATAGTATAAATGCGAAAGTTTGGATGTCTGGATGTTTGTTACTCTTTCACGCAAAAACCACTGAACGGATTTTGATAAAACTTTACAGTATTATTGTTTATAACCTAGAATAACATATAGGCTATAATTTATGACGATCTGTGACAAACTAAATTTCACGCGGGTGAAGCCGCGGGCAAAAGCTACAGGATATTACACGCTCAGTTATTAAATACAGCTTCAGCAATTCTCTTTCTTCAAAAAAAAAATAAAACCGACTCCAAAAAACCTACACTAAAACGTCGAAAAATAATTACTAATTACCTACTTATTTATTAGGACGAATTATTAATATTTATGTAGGTATACCATGATTGATACTTTTGGAGTCGGTGCAGGCAAACTTTACATGTTTCATAATCTTGGCACCGACTCCAGAAGTATCAATCATGGTATACCTACATAAATATTAATAATTCGTCCTAATAAATAAGTAGGTAATTAGTAATTATTTTTCTACGTTTTAGTGTAGGTTTTTTGGAGTCGGTTTTATTTTTTTTTATAAAATTTTACTTATTTCTTGCTTTTTAGTTAACTAATTATTACCTTGATGTTACCACTGAAGGTAGGCAGTACACTGAGACCAAAAAAAATTGGTTCATAATCGGCGGAGATATTGCGTATAAAAAAGTTCATCCCCAATTTTCCACCCTTGGGGGTGAAATATTTTCTTCAAATTCGCATGAAACCACCCTTTTGATAATACCTATTCAACAAAAAAATAATCGTTCAAATTGGTTTATAATCGGCGGAGATATTGCGTAAAAAAAAGTACATCCCCAATTTTCCACCCTTGGGGGTTGTTTTTTTTATTATTAAATTTAAATGGGACCACCCTTGAGGTATTACCTATACGCCGAAAAAAGATTTGTTCAAATCGGTTCATAATTGGCGGAGTTATCGCGTAACAAACATAGAAAAAAAAAAAAACATACGGGTCGAATTGAGAACCTCCTCCTTTTTTGAAGTCGGTTGAAAATACCGCCTCGTCGGATTACACCATACATTTTTAAGGAGGCAGTTAGAATAAACACTATAATAATGTATTAAAGGCACATCTTAGCGCGGTGTAGGCAATTTTCGTGGTAAATTATTAATTTCCAAGAGTTAGGAACGGTTAGAGTCGGTTAATTTACGCCCGTATTCACAAACATTACTATGAGGTCGCACAGTGCGCGTGGACGCACAGGGTGACACACGAACCAATCACAGAGCTCTATTCAACGCTGTGCGTTCGATTGGCTGCTTCACTTAAGCAAGCATCGTTTGTGAACACGGGTGGTAATTTCGCAGAGTTGGGAACAATTAGAGCTGTTACAGGATATTCTAAGGACAAGGGACTATTCCCACCTCTCGTTCCCACCGCTGCAACTCCTGTGTAGCCAGGATCTACAGCTTGACCGCCAACAACCCAACCAGTGAAGGCCAAGTTTGTCCCGGGGGAAAGTTAAACTGTCCTTGGACCCGCAACGATATTCCCAAATTTGCAAAGTAGACAGTTACTAAAGTAAGGCTCCGCTTAAGTAGGCTAATGGAAAAGATGTCAAAAAATACGCCGTTGTGGTACTGGTACAGTAGAATAGGACCACCCATTCTGCCCGTGGATGTCGCAAGAGGCGACTAAGGGACGAATACGCGAACATCAGGCCTCCCCAACCCGTCTGGCCAGCGTGGGGAGTGTAGGACAAATCCTCCATTTGCCTCTGGTAAATTAGAGGGTCATGCTCCTGCAATGGAGAGTAAATGACCTGTATAACGTTTTATTCTCATTGAAATCTTTGACTATACCGTTCCTTATTTATATTTTTCAACCGACTTCAAAAAAGGAGGAGGTTCTCAATTCGACCCGTATGTTTTTTTTTTGTCACGACAGGTCATAAGAGTACCTACCTACCTATTAATTAATTATTGTTTACGAGTAAATCGGAATTAGAAGGGATACTTTTACTAATGATATCCTAAGGGTATTTTTCTCGTTATCATCACAAAAACAACGTTATTTTTTACCGATAATGAGCGACTTCGTTTTTGTGATACTGAACTGAAGTAACATTTATTACGAAATAACTTACATGATGTTCTATTAACGTAACAACAAATGATATAATTGGTACCAGATTATAGAACATTATTGGTTTTTTCAGTAAAGATAATCCCATCAAAAACAATACTTGTCAAAAAAACCAAGTCTCGCAACTCAGTTGTTCTACGGTAAAAAGTTGTGAGATCCATGTAATACCAAGTCCAGGCCAGGAAATCTTTAACGTTTAACATAAATTATTGACTTGGCCATCGCATGAAAACACGTGTAAATTAAATTATTTAGTGCGATGGCCAAGTCAATAATTTATGTAAAACGTTAAAGATTTCCTGGCCTGGACTTGGTATTACATGGATCTCACAACTTTTTACCGTAGAACAACTGAGTTGCGAGACTTGGTTTTTTTGACAAGTATTGTTTTTGATGGGATCTCATTTCTTTTTGTATTTTGTAGACAGCAGTTATGTATCTAGAAAACTGGACCGAAATTGAAAAATTTTACTCGACTTGGCGGTTGCACTACCGTGCCCCCAAATATTTTAGTTTTTCCTTGATTCATACACCAAACACTACTTATATTCCAAATTTGAAGCTTCTAGGTCTGCTAGAAGTGCCTTAGAGTTTTGATGATCGGTGAGTCAGTGAGTGAGTCAGTGAGTCAGTGAGTCAGTCAGTGAGTGACAAAATTAAGTAACTTTGACCCGTTATAATTCTTAAACTACTGGTTCAAATTGAATGAAATATTAAATATACCGTGTCTTTACAATGCCTGCATAGCTAATGAAAATTCAGCCTTCTAGTTTTATCCACAACGAAGTTACAGGCGGTCGAAAATGGCCTGAATTGCTTCGAGAAAAGGATGGTACGGCCGTGACGCTTTTTTGCTCGACTTGGTGGGGGCACTGCCGTGCCCCCAGATAGTGTCAAAATGTTTTTAGCTTTTTATTCGTCTCAAAAAATACAAGGTGACGTCTTGCAACGAGTGAACATCCTTGTAAGGGATTTATAGTACAGATCATTTGTTTGCAACCAATTTAATTACGTATACAGTAGAACGCCGATTATCCGAATTAATTGGAACCGGGGTCGATTCGGATAATCGAAAATTCGGATAATCGGACATAGACTGGTAATAAAGAAAAAACGTGTTAAAAACGAACTGACACAAATAGAATAAACTTTATTAACTGTGTTTAGAGTTCTACAATAACGCTTAGTTGAAAAATATCTAGACTCCTGTGAGTTCCAACTTGTTACAATACAATAAAACAAAAATTCCTAGGTTTTAATTTTTTATATTACCCTTAGAACCGATTCGGATAATTGGCGATTCGGTTAATCGGCGTTCGGATAATCGGCGTTCTACTGTACCTAGAAAAAAGTCCACTATTTATGCGATATTTTAATTTTCAACCGACTTCAAAAAAGGAGGAGGTTCTCAATTCGACCCGTATGTTTTTTTTTTTTTTTTTTTCTATGTTTGTTACGCGATAACTCCGCCAATTATGAACCGATTTGAACAAATCTTTTTTCGGCGTATAGGTAATACCTCAAGGGTGGTCCCATTTAAATTTAATAATAGAAAAAACAATCCCCAAGGGTGGAAAATTGGGGATGAACTTTTTTATACGCAATATCTCCGCCGATTATAAACCAATTTGGACGATTATTTTTTTGTTGAATAGGTATGATCAAAAGGGTGGTTTCATGCGAATTTGAAGAAAATATTTCACCCCCAAGGGTGGAAAATTGGGGATGAACTTTTTTATACGCAATATTTTCAATTTTTAGTTTTTTTTTGTGTTCACGCATTTGAAGTCGGTTTTATTTTTTTAAAAAGTTAATTATGTAAAATCATAAGAATTCCTAGAGTATGTTTCGGACCGACTTTAGTTCACCACCGCACCGTCCGAATCGACCCACGAACGTTTTTCAGTAACAAAATTACAGACAAGCGAGACATCTGTCATGACTTGACAATGTATTTTGAGTAAACTTAGCGCTAACTTTGAACTATTGATAACTCTCTATCTGAAGCGGCAACTCCGTAAACCAGTTTGGTCTAGTTAAAACTAGCTGGAGGCAATTAAAACTGGTAACTAACTCGGGTTTGCGACGGTTTGTTGCTGTTTCTCCTACACCTTTTGTTGTTATGGCACTTTGTTTCGGATTTGAATGGCAGTTTTCAGAATTTTCATGAGTGGAGTTAATTTTTGAGCGAAAACAAGCCTTATAATTAGGACAATAAAACAGATAATTACTGGTAACTAGTGGTGACTGAGTTTGTTCCGGCGTTTCTTCTCAGCACTTGCCATTATGTTTGTCTCGAAGCGCTGGTAGGGCCCAAAAGATAAAGAGACGTCATGTTAAGTGCCCCATAAGGGCTACCTTTTTTATTTACTATATTTTGACGTTCATAAGCATCACTGGTGGTCTAAATTGAATAAAATATTTTTGTTTTGAGTCAACAAAAATGAGAAATGTAAAATTTATTAGCAAACGCTTTTCGCTTGGATACATTGAATAACTTTGTCTGTACATTATTCTAATTATTGTAATAAAAAGGTTTATGTTTCAATTAAGGAGTTCATTAAATTCAAATTAGTATATTATCAAAATTAAATTGTCAATGAGTAAAATGATTACCTCAATTTCACTTTTACTGGGAGATTTCAAGAATGATCGTTTCCCTTGTTTTATTAAAGCTGAAGAGTTTGTTTGCTTGAACGCGTTAATATTAGGAACTACACTGGTCCGATTTGAAAAAAATAATTATTGTGTTGGATAGCCCATTTATCGAGGAAGGCTTTGGGCTATACAATATCACCCTACAGTCAATAGGGGCAGAGCAGTAAAGAAAAATGTTGCAAAAACGGGAAATACTATTCAAACTATTTTCACGCGGACGAAGTCGCGGGCATAGCTAGTGTTTATACTATCATAAAATACGTATCCCTTTCTATCGGTTCCGAGCTCTATGGATTTCGTACGTCTTGGTATCTCTTAAAGAATTTTTAATGATTCTCAAATAATACTATGCCTGATAAGTTATTATACCGCTGGTATCTGCACAAAAGATATAGGTAAAGTAAGTTCGTCATTTAGTATTATACTAGCTTTCCGTGGAATTTTGTCTGTCACAGAAAAACTTTAACACAAAAACCGGGATAAAAACTATCATATGTCCTTTCCCGGGACTCAAACTACCTCTATGCCAAATTCCATCAAAATCGCTTCAGTAGTTTAGGCGTGAAAGAGAGACAGATAGAGTTACTTTCATAGATAGTATAGATTTAGTTTTAAGTTATTAAAGAACGAAGCTAAATATATGTAACTCTGTTCAGTTTCATTAGAGCAATATAGATCTATGGGCTTTTGATTGATTGGTTGAATTTCAATATTTAACCCTAGAACAGAAGCTGAGAAGTGTGAATACAAACCTAATGATTTGTACCATGTATTATTTGAATGAGACTTCAAACACTTAATTCCATAAGTCCGTCCTTGAACACAGAATTCTTGAATTTTTGAATGAAATCTATACTAATATTATAAAGCTGAAGAATTTGTTCGTTTGCTTTTTTTCTCCGGAACTACTGGTCCGATTTGAAAAATTATTTCAGTGTTAGATAGCTCATTTATCGAGGAAGGCTATAGGCTATACAACATCACGCTACGATCAATAGGAGCAGAGCAACAATGAAAAATGTTGCGAAAACGGGTTTTCACGCGTATAAAGTCGCGGGCACAGCTAGTGGATACATATTTGATGAGCTGTATGTATTATGCGAAACTCCCAGACGTGACGTCACTTCCATGCTAATTCAATCGATTATTGCTTCCAAGCAACTAAACTTTCAAAAGTAGAAAAGAGAAGTTACATAATTGGCTTATTATTTACTAGTTAAATGTCAACTGCTAAATAGCAAGTCTACTGTTCAAATCATATGTTGTGCCAGTTTCCATGGATTATATCGTCAGAATTGCTTATTAGGGGGAAATGAGCAGGATATCCTGGGATCTTGACGGCATCTATTGGGCTAATAATTTAACGTGTACGGATTAAGACATTGTAACTGTAACACTTGGGTACTGGGTGTTACTTAACGGGACTATTCCCACCTCTCGTTCCCACCGCTGCAACTCCTGTGTAGCCAGGATCTACAGCTTGACCGTCAATAACCCAACCAGTGTTACTTGACCCTACAGAAGGATACGGAATGAAAATCTGAAGGGCTGAAATATAATCTTGACTAAGCGACTCGCCCCGGCTTCGCTCTGGTGCAATGCTGTTACTAAATTTACTACAGAACCTTCCTCTCGAATCACTCAATTTATTAAAAAAAAACCGCATCAAAACCCGTTGCGTAGTTTTGAAGATCTAAGCAATCTTTGGGGGAGGCCTTTGTCCAGCAGTGGACGTCTTTCGGCTGAAACGAACGAAGCATACATAGGGGCAGACAGCGGAAATTACTATGTAGTGATGATTTTACAATACAATCACGAGTGGGGAACGAGTGGCGATTCGCCTCTGAATGCGACTCGCATGAAATACAATATGCAAACTTACTAGCGCTTATACGAGTACACGATAATAGCCTTTTACAAGCCTATTTACTCAAAACAAATGACTTTTACACAAACTGACATCAAAAAAACAATATTGTTTCTGACAGTTCATACTTCTTAAGATACCTAAATGGGTCTTCAAAACGTGATCGCTCAGACATTTTTTACTTGCGGCCCTCCAGATTTATAAGCCAATGGAGTGCCCAAATGCCTAATCGAACGGAACGTATAAAACCTCCAGACTGAAAAATGTTTGACTGGCTGGTAAAAATTGAACAAAATGGCCGCCGCATTAAGAGACGTCAGCGTTCGCGCCAAAATTGACTTTTTTTCAGCGCCTGAGAAATGGGCGAAGGAAAATATGGTCTTACAGCCACAACTGTCCTTTTTTTTTGGTAATTAGCTTCGGAAATTATTTAGATAAATTCATTCAATTGATCTATTTTTCAAAGGAAGTAATATTAAATAAGGCATTTGTATGGCTTTATGAAACGGACTAATTGGTTAAATTTTATCTGAAGACTTATATTAAAGGCAATCAGAGAGCAATACGATTACTCAGAAAACCTTTTTAAGTATGCGAAAGTAATTTGGTATCAGAAGACAGTTTCAAAGAACTGTATTTTGCTCGCTATCTGTAATTTCTAAGATTTCGCTAATGTAAGAGTCCATTTAACCGTTAACATTCATATCTTGTTAATAATAGTTACTCTTAAAGGAAAAGTCCTTAGATTAATAAAACCTAGATAGATAGTCAGTGCACGAAAGGTGAGGCAGATTTTAGTAAGCCAGAATGGCTTACTCGTAAACGTCACATGAACTGTCAAAGTGAAAAATTGGTAAACACGTCCGACGACTTTTAATTAATTAAGACGGTTTGTGCTGTGAAAGGGTGTCTAAATACATCAGAAAAACTAAAGAAAGTGACCAGTGTTACATTTCATAAGTAAGTACTACGATTCGACGCGTATTTTGCCTGAATTTGGCTTTCAAAAATTAAATACGGGAATGATACCAGTAACAAGAAAATTTATTTCTCAATTGTTCGCCGTACAAATAAATACACTTCCTTTTTTATGAAATCGAGACTTTTCAGTCGATTTATCTTATTGTAATTAGGTAGGTACTTTGAATTCAATAAATAAGTAAGTACATGATGCGTTTTGTTTTTGTTAGTTATAAAATAATTAAAAACGTATTAAAAATTTCCCTACTTTCGGGAAAATCGCCTTCACTGTCTACACTCCCCAACAAAATTGACACTAATGACATAAGATTTTTGCCTCACTCTTGACGAAGCGTTTGTATGAAGACTATCCATCTAGGTTTTATTAATCTAAGGAAAAGTCATATAATATTTATTCAAATTTTTTATGCTAAACGGGACTATTCCAAATTTTCGTTTCCACCGCTGCAACTCCTGTGTAGCCAGGATCTACAGCTTGACCGCCAATAAAAACCCAACCAGTGAAGGTCAAGTTTGCCCCGGGGGAAAGTTAAACTGTCCGCTGCAAATTAATCAGAAAAACATAGGAGGAGGAGAAGTTTTTATGCTACTAAAATCAATGAGTCCTTCAAATCACAATCTATGAATTGTATTGTATTTTCTAATTTAAATACTCACATCTAGGCCATCAAAACCGCGATCCCTTCGCGCCGTCTCGTGAAAAAGGAGAAGTGTCATGGCGGCACTTATTTTTGCGCGGTAATTTGCCGAGACGTGAACCGTCATTATTCAGGCCGCATACGCCGATGCAGACGCTCAGGCGTCTTATTTTAGCGTTGTTACGATTTAGATCTAATTTCTACATCGACAGTTGACATTAATTAACGGTTTTGTTTTGACAAATAGCTTAAGTACTTTAGTACATCTTCCCACCGCTGCAACTCCTGTGTAACCAGGATCTACAGCTTGACCGCCAATCAAAACCCAACTATAGTCCGGTCGCCGAGTGCATTGGACGAAATTCTACGTGCTCGGCGACCGGGCTTTTAGTGAAGGTCAAGTAGGTACTTTAGTACTGGTGTACGTACACAGGACGTCCACTGCTGAACATAGGTTTACCCCAATGATTTCTATAATGACCGGTTGGTAGCGGCCTGCATCCAGCGCCATTTGGATCATAAAATGCACTATCTTCTTTATTCATAGGTAAAAAAATACAGAACTTACGCACACATAATCTGGGCCAAGTCACACAACATTAAATATAATAATAAAGAAATCGCAGTAAGGAACCATAGACTTGGCACGACTTTGTCTAGATTTCATTACTTTTTAGAGATAAACAGGCAGCTCCATCGAGACTTGGCTAATTTTTTACAGAATGTTTTTGGTGGGATTGATCTTTTCGCTTACTAAGATGACTGTTTACTGAGTTCTACTGAGCCATATCGACATTATTTGAGTGTTTAATAGTATGAACGTATGTATTAAGTAAGACCTTAATCTCTGCTATAGTTTTAACTGAGACTTAAAGGTAACTTGAAATATTGATAGCGAGTTTTCTTGATATTTAAAAATGTTTCAAACATGAAACTTTTTATAATTTAAAACACTATTCGCAAAGAATAAAATAAACTAAAAAATGTATCGGTCAAACGGTTCTAGTAAATTTAACTGTAACCCCAATTTTCAGACAGTAGCCTGTAGAGGTGGCAGACAAAATAAAAAATTATACAAAATGTGAATTCTTAAAATCTAGGTTATAGTAAAGCCAGCACTAATTTAGAATGCTAAGTGGATTTAAATATTTATAACATCATTAGCATAATGATATTCCAACAATATTCGTTCAGATTATAAATGTTGTTAACGATTATATTATAATTATTTCATGGAATATTGAAAAATTCATGGCTAAGACCGTGTTTGACAACATCGCTAAATACAAGGTTTATTTAAATTATTTAGATTTAACGCCTCCGCAAAATGAACAGAAACTAGCTGACTTCGTACTGTCTATAAAATATGTTCATAATGGCAGATATATTAACTACCTAGCTAGCTCATAAGATAGGTCCCCTTAATTGATGTTTATTATCCGTGGTACAATCTTTTCTTAAAGTTTACTTATACTAAACCTTTGTTTGTCACCTGTCATCCGCTTAGCAATGGAGGGAAGTCGAACCTTAGCTTCGAACTCCTATGTTCTTCTGATTAATTTCGTTGCGGGTCCAAGCTGTAGATCCTGGCTTCACAGGAGTTGTAGCGGTAGGAACGAGAGGTGGGAATAGTTCCGTGCCTATGTTCATCAGAAATAATGTAGGATTCTAATGAAAGAATGTTTTAAATCGGTCCAGTAGTTTCGGAGCCTATTCAAAACAAACAAATCTTTCCTCTTTATAATATTAGTGCAGATGTAGATATCATTGAATGTGTTTGTATCAACAATAAATATCTAGGAAAGTAATATTTTTTCTTTTAATAAGTTTACATGTCAAACTGGGGTTTTAAAAGCAAATACATCAGGCAAATCCTGTAAAAATAAGCAAAGCTAATCTCTTCGGGAACTCCACGTATAAATCAAGGGTAAGCTAAGTTATTAAGTTCAAGTTATTTACCTTAAGCTGTCTCCGTAAGGAAGTGACGTAGTTAAAATAGAACGGCCAGAGCGCGTCAAAAATGACATTAAATGTATGACGGATTGTACAACGCCCCTAGCGGGAAACGTTCAAAAACTAAAATTTTCATACATTTTTTAAACGCGCTCACTATAGAACACGTTTGATGTAAACTCACACTCAGCCCACTGTTTTCTTGTGTAACCTTTGACTTTAAAAGTTTATTTGGGAACTGTACAAAAGGGAAAATTTCTATTGAAGTCACTATAATCAGGCCATTTAGCCTCTGCTACAAGAGGACAATACGATTTACCAGAGAAAAAATCATTTTCCTGCGAACCCTGACGGCTGTTATACATTTATTACATATTTGACATTGAGGGAAACACTCATTAACTCATTTTGGCCTTCTTGTTAATTAACCTTTGTCATTCATCTCCTCTTCAAAGTTTTTATTTGCAACCCTTTTACCCCCTTAAGGGTGGAGTTTCATAAAATCCGTTCTTAGCGGTTGTCTACACTCTATAAAGAACCTACCTGCCAAATTTTAAGTTTGTAGGTTTTATAGTTTCTGAGATTTCGTGATAAATATTTAAGAAAATTATCTGTTCTATTTGTGCTATGCCAAGGGCTCCCGATTGTCATAAATTCGACGGAACCACGCCCTCAGTAATGTATCAATGGAACAAGAACGTCTTAAGAGTTGTCTGAAATTATTTTATATTTAAATTGTTTTAAACTGCTGCTCCACCTTTTTAAAAAGTTGTTAAAATGTTGTATGAAATTTTGGTAGCGTCAATCAAAAAAAAATCCCAAATTCATGATGTGGAATGAACAAATTCAGACAAAATTACATGTATTAATTGCTACCATGTCTAGTTTATTGTGCTATTCTATTCTATTGAGCTCGAAAATCCAGCAAAAATAACACCCACTAGTGCTGCTTCGGCGAACTTCGTACCGCCTATATTCAATAATATTCAGTCAGAAATAATATAGGTTTGTGATGGAGAAAGAATTTTTCAAATCGTTCCAGTAGTTTCTGACCCTATTCAATACAAACATACAAATCTTTCTTCTTCATAACATTAGTGAGCGACTCTATACCTTTTTCGTCCCTTAAACTGCATTTTAACTCCATAGGATTTATTTTAAACTTATTTCCATAAACGTAGGGCCCCATCATTAATGGATGCACATAATTCACTCGATTTCACAACTTAATTCATCGGGATAAAGTTTTAAATGCAATGTAGAGGTTCTGCATAGCAATTTAAGTTCGCGTTTTTTGGAATCGTGGATATTTTAAAAGTTAAAAGCATTAGTTTTAGAAACATTTTAACTTTTTGTTTTAATAGGCTCGAGTAAGTAGTGTAAGTTGGCAAACTATTAAATTATTTTGTAGTTTGAAAATTGAAACATAGTATCGATTCTAGGAATATTTGGTTTTTACGGCTCTTTGTAATAATAAATAATAGGTAACTAGGTACTTCTGGCCAAAGGTTCTTTTAGCAAAAACCCAAAAATACAGAAATGTAACGCGTAATTGCCTACTCGTTTTTTTTAAGCATTTTTAAGAAACTAATAAAAATACTACTTTTTGCGACTACCGCCGGCTTTCGATGTTTTTTTTTTATATTTTTATTACATTGTGTAAAAGTGCATCGAAAATTATGGATATTTGATCGAAAACAGATTGAAATTAACGGTTGAAGCTCTTCTTCTTCTTCTCTGGATTGGGATTAATTATAGTTAAACAACACCATTTTGTGGCCATTAACATAATCTAAAATAGTTTTTAGTAGAAGCAATTTATTACAACTTAAATCCATGGACCTATAAAAAAAGTCGGACGGATTCTCATCAACAAAATACTGTGACATTAGGATACACCAGCTTGCCTGTACGTACAGGCCGGCACGCACACATTCACACCCTGTTACACCACTTCGAGTGCAAACTTCACACAGTTGACACATTTAAGCAGCGAAAAAACAACACGAATACGACATGTCTTGTGTGAAGAAATTGTGTAAAAACCGTTCTGTTCGAACAAACAAAAATTAAGGAATCACATTTCACAGGCAAAATAATAATCCAATCACTTATTTCCCGACATTAAAATATTGAAATTAATTGAAATCAAACGTCATTCACTCGAAAAAATAATACGTCAAAGACCAGTGTTCTCAGTTATTTACGTGGGAAAATTACCCGAAATATGGGAAATTAATAATGATTTTAGGACTTTTTAGTTATGTATTACGCATACTATGGAAATAAAATAATTTATCATAATAATTGTGTTTTAATGGGATATATTTTCATAGGCAAATTTGATCCTTCCCAAAAATGTGGAACTGCGAAATTCAAATTTTCTTACATTGATTGCAAGTCAGTGTCAGGTTGTATGTTAAAAAAAATCTATCAGAGATAATAATAATATATTGATGATGCATAAGATTATGATTATAATGTACACAAGATTCGTAATTTGTAACTGCGTGAATCATTTTTGATCAACATTATGTACATACCCTGACACACTGACTTGCAAACAATGTAAGAAAATTTGAACATTGAAAATTTCGCGCCTACCTCAACGCATACACCTTTCATCCTTTTAAAATGGCACGGAATAATTCTGTCTACATTTCCAAGTAACATCTGCCGATCTATGTTTTTCTTAAAATAAATGGGTAAAATGTTTTGGCTAACATGGCATCCCTAAATTCACTCACACAATAGACAAACGCCAAAATTGTGCGTCACAGTTTTGTTGTAGCGCGAGTTCCGTCCGCCTTTTTTTATAGGTCCATGCTTAAATCACGACGCCTATCCATCCATTGACATAATAAAGGTAACATCAGAGGAAAGGCCAGTGCCACTGCCTTATTTGATGTATTGACATTTTGAGTTTTCAAAGGAAACTCAATATCGTAACTTCTTATTCAGTATTCCCCTTTTCCATTTACGAGTGTATCGTTTGATTTTTGATGTTTTTTCTGTTCTATGCATCTACAGAATAGGTGTTTAAAAAATATCGTTTTTTTTAGTTGGCACCAATAAAAAATAAGGGCTGGGTTGCACCATCTTACTTTAATTTTAACAAACGTCTAAAATCTGTCAAACTCCATACAAAAAGCATCGGTTATCGTTATAGTTACGGTCAAAGTTAGGTGGTGCAACTCAGCCTAAAGTTAGAATAAATCCGTAACAAAAACAAAATACGATTTTAAAATAATAACAGTTAAAAAACAAACAAACGGTCGTGTTCCACGTTTAAAATTGTAACACTTCCCGGTTAATAGCCGAAACGTGCCTCCTTACTCGATTTCGAATATAGAACCGGCCAAAATGGCGGCTTTTTCACAAATCCCGCCTTATCCCGCGGCTTGCAGTTAGCGCCATCTGTCATCGAGTTTGACAGTTGACAGTGAAACGCGTCAAAAATAGATTTCAGATGAACAGGGTCGATTTACTTTTAAATGGATATAAAACTATTTTTGGAAATTGAATGTTAGTTCATTCAGATTGGTTACTTTTGCCTCAATTTAATTTGTTGCACTTAGGGCGCTTTTTCCCATGAAGCATCCCGTTTAGTAGATACGTGGTATAATATTAACGTTCACACAAACATCCGGTCTGCAGTGTCCCGTAAAAAACCGACCCGTTAGAATTTGTCATTCGAATTTCAAACACATAATGTGACACGACAGTCCAGTTTTGCGGGATCCTGCAATACTGGACGGTCATTCCAAATTGGAACGCGATATTCGTTATTAACGCCCGTATTAACAAACGATGCTTGCTTAAGTGAAGCAGCAAATCGAACGCACAGCGTTGAATAGAGCTCTGTGATTGGTTCTTGTGTCACCCTGTGCGACCACGCGCACTGTGAGACCTCATAGTAATGTTTGTGAATACGGGCGGTAAACTAAATGGGTCCCTGCAAAAAACGGGTTGGTCCGGGGAAAGAGCCCCAACTTGGCAACCTAGAAGCAATTTCTAAACGGATGGCCCTTTAGTACGATTCTTCTTATTCAAATGTTCATTGAATTTACAATCCAAAACACATGACCATCTTCTGTGCCTAAATTGTTCATCTAATTAAAATCCAGACTAGTGTTGTCACGTTCTATGAACAATTATTGTCCCGGATTATCTGGGACAGCCTCGTTTTCTTCTTCTGTGATGTATAACAAGTAACAACAGACTTTCTATTGGGTGGGAGACGATTGCTTTTTGGCGGTCAAGCTGTAGATCCTGGCTACACAGGAGAACGAGAGATGTGAATAGTTTGGTATTCTTAAAAACCTAACATTATCTATTTGCAATTTTCTTTAATTGTCCAACCAGTGACACTGTAACGTGTAATAACAATCAATCGTTAGTAGGACATCTGTTTACTTATCTTCCGAACCGGTCACATTGTAACCGGTATTTTTTAACCAGAAGTATTTGATTAGTTTTGATTTTTAACTATTTTGTATAATTGTTTATTTTTAACGAAGAGCAGATAATACCCATGCATTCTACACATTTAGATTTTTGAGCTATCATGTCCCGCACAATAATAATAAACTCTTATCAATCCGGGACTTCCCCGCACCGGGACGCGACACTAATCAATCAAAAAATCAAAATCAAAAATATTTTATCATTTTATCATTCTACACATTTTGATTTTTGAGCTATCATGTCCCGCACAATAATAATAAACTCTTATCAATCCGGGACTTCCCCGCACCGGGACGCGACACTAATCCCAACCCTATCTACCGCAGTTATCTGTAATTAACCCGTGGTGGGCCGAGCCAAATTTCGCGGGTCGCTTAGACCCGTGGAACGCGTGGAATGCACGTACGATTGATTGCTAATGTTATGTTGGTAGCATTGATTTGCGTTGACCAACTTGGTTGTTGTCTGAGGTATTATTTTTGAAAAACAAACAAGGTAAATTGTATATTTGTCGTACACTGAACCATCCCAGCTATGACATTGTCAGGAGGGCGTTACTATCATCATCATCATCATCATTATCATCATCTCAGCCATAGGACGTCCACTGCTGAGTCTGCTGAACATAGGCCTCCATGCTTTCCATGCTGCCCGGTTGTTAGCGGCCTGCGTCCAGCGCCTTCCTGCTACCTTAAAGATGTTGTCGGTCCACCTTGTAGGTGGACATCCCACGCTGCGTTTTCCGGTACTTGGTCTCCACTCCAGAACCTTGCTGCCCGGCCGTCAGTTCTGCATACTATGTGCCCTGCCCATTGCCACTTCAGCTTGCTAATCCGTCGGGCTATGTCAGCGGCTTTCGTTCGTTTACGTTACTATCAATACTGGATTATTAGTTGCGATTTTTGTCACGTTGGACAATCATTAAATTAATTATGTACAGGAGGGCGCTACTTCAATACTGAGTCACATCCGATTTTTGCCACTTGTCGTTTCAGAATCGTTTGACACTAAGTACTGACCTAGCTTTAGGAAACAAAACCTACTAGTTTATGCAGTCTTCATTTCAAAAGCTAGGTCTGTTAATTTTGAAGAATTTGTAACATTTTTCTTTGCGGTCCATTGTAAATTGCTATTTCGTGCTTCAGAATTTTAAGTCTCAATTATAAACACAAATAAATTAATTATCATAATGAGATGAGACTAGCTAATTTATCACCTAATGCAGCCATTGACAAAAGTGCCAAATAAAACATGGCGTCGTTTACAAATTTAAATTTGGAACGTAACGACCGACGGGCTAATAAATTAACCGTTCAAACGCTTGCCGGCTATTCCCGGGCCTAAAGACCGGCCGACTCACGCTTGTCTGGGGTAGGGTTGACTAAATAATTACCCGACTGTGCCAGAAGAAGACTTATGTTTAGATAAGCCTTTAAAAACAGTGCAACCACCAACTTCTCTCGGTAGAGCAGTTTTGCAAGGAAAATATAATGTATACACCTAGAAGTATCAGCGAATGAATCGAGACACCATAGAAATCAATTGAAGGAGTGAGTGGACAAATGTGTTATCTGACAAAACTGAAGAATCGACTTTTTTGCATGAACATAGGTTTTATGTGACAAGCATTCATACATTTCAGGATTCAAATGTAGTATTATGAGCATATTAACATTTTCAAACACTCATAACTCATTTTGTTAGTTCTGCCATCTTCGGCCTGATCATCACTTTCCATCAGGCGAGATGCAGGCCAAGAACTTATTCATTGCGGATAAAAAAGTAACTTTTTTTAAATAAAAAAATAACATTAACCAAAACTATTTCCCGCCCTTTTCCCTAACGCTCATTACGAAACGGATGGAACGATTCAAAATTTCAAATGTGACACCGTCAAACTAAATCCGACATCCCTATATCCTAACCCTTCTATTTTCGAATTCCGAACCCGCGCGATGACAGATGGCGTTCGCGTGGCACGTCGCCGCCTTTGTCGCGTCGAATTTAAAAAGTTTGTTGACATTGACGTTTCGTTTTTTTTTCTGACGAAGATGAAGTTGCGAGGGAGGTGATTAGGGTTCTTTTTGGGGTAATTAATTGTCTGTGGCTACTTTAGGGCAGGGTAGATTATGTAGTAAAGTACATGTAGCAAAATTAGATACTTACTCGTAGTAGAGTTTTTCAGTGTTACCTACCTTAGATAAATAATATCACTACAATCTTTTACTTCAAACTTTCGCGGTTTTCTTAGAGAGAAAAAACCACATAACAGGTCTAATGCGTTCTTTTGAAAAAAAAAAACGAACCTACTCATTTAAAACGCATTATCAAGTGACCATAGAGTTGTGACAGCACCTTACCATATACCTTACTCTACAGTGGTAACCACTGGCACAGTGGTGGCCAACTGGTGACCACTTAAACGACATTCCTCATTGCCCTAAATAGCTTGAAAATGTGTCACTGCGCTTAAATTATTGGCAACAATAAATCAAGATTGAAACAGTTTTTATATTACTTTGCAAAACACGCGAGGTTGCGATTTGTACCTAATAGTTAATAACTACATGAATAATAAATAATAATGAGAGAAACATAGTGTGCAAAATGTGGTCGTAATTGAAAAGCAAGACTTTGTTTACTAAATACCTCAATAGAACTATAGGTCTAGTCTAGGCATAGAGATATAAAGAGATAACATCTAATACGCTGAGTTCGAAACTCAGTGTCGCATTAGAAATTCACACGCACAAAGTAATCAAAATATGTGCTCATTATCCACTGCGGTATCAGTACTCAACGTTCGAATAATCTTTAGTACTACGCAAGCAATATAAACTGTTTAGATTATGACGTCGCTGCTGTCATCATTGCTGTCGCGAGCAATGTGTTCTGCTTTTGGGCATATTGCTGCGATACCGGCCACGCCCCCTTGTCACATCTCCCTTTAGTTTCTGTGATCTGTGAGTCTAGGGCATTACTCAGTGATCAGTCAGTGCCTGAGGTATGGGAGCTGCTTGACTTACTTGACTTATGGTCCTATGTCCCCTAGATGGGGTAGAGGGCGTCCACAACAGTCCTCCATCTCGTTCGGTCTTAACCCATTTAGACCGATAATTATTTTTGTAAATAAATATCGTTTTTTCAGCAAAAACTTACAAAGGGAAGCCTAAAAATCATGAAAAAAATATAAAAAAAAATAATCCATAAATAGGGGGCCGTGGGGAGCCCGTACCATATAGGGTACAGTAGGTCTATAAGCAAGCAAAACATAGTCGTTGTTCAAAGAAGATTTTTATTTATTTTTGTATGATATAAAATTAAAATAAAATCACATGATCACTAGTATCACACTTGGCATATCTTGTAAGACGTTCTCTGTGATACTAACCACATTTGGTTCTTTTTTCCTACCTTCTCCTAAGTTAGTGAGGATAGCTGAAGAAGACCTGGCTTCTTCTGATTTGTTACGTTTAGTGCTATCCATAATCGCATTTAGCAACACGATGATGGAAATTTAGCAAATCCATCGAAGAAAACTCTGAGGGTTATTATTTATATTGACACTATCTTTATCGCCTAAATCTTCGTAAATCTGATCATCATTAGCGGTCATCTGATAAGACAGCAGTAGAAAAATAGTGAGACGCGATAAAGCGATTGAAGCTCGACAGACGGAGATCGCTGCCGCTATTTCGTGTCTAAGTCAAGCGATATCGAATCAACTCGCCGAAAAACATACAAATCATGAATTGTTAAAACGACTCATGGATTCGGCGCGCCTCATGTGTGACATCCAGTACAGTGAATCTATATCAAGAAGAAACTTCACTTTGTACTCTCTAAAAAGAGATATTAAGGAACAATTGACGAACGCCAAAATTGATACGTTATTGTTTGGCGAAGATCTACCCGAGACAATAAAAACGGCGAAGGCTGTCACAAAATCCAGCTCCGACCTCAAAATGGACGTTCCTAAGAAAACGAACACTCAAAAATATCCTTCGAAGACTTTAAACTGGAAGACGGGGTCCGGCAACCGCAAGGCGGCGGCGGCGGGCCCCAGTCGCCGCCANCTGCTCCTGTTGCACCAGCGACGCCACACATCGCCACTGCCGACGTCGTGCCGCCACCTGTGCTGGCTACGGAGCAAGCAGATCCGCCGTTAGATCCTGAGATTCTGGACATCTTGGGCGATGACCCGACCGCTGTGCAAAAGTTTGGTGCTAACATTAACAAAGACCTGGCCAACCGGTTTAATCATATAACCACTGCGGGTTTGGACAAGGAAGGTCGGAAATTACTGATCGAAAAATATCTTATCCCGGCGAATTGTTCAAAGATAGCCGCTCCTCGGCTCAACCCGGAGATAAAAGCGGCGGTCCCAGACAGCGTTGTGAGACGCGATAAAGCGATTGAAGCTCGACAGACGGAGATCGCTGCCGCTATTTCGTGTCTAAGTCAAGCGATATCGAATCAACTCGCCGAAAAACATACAAATCATGAATTGTTAAAACGACTCATGGATTCGGCGCGCCTCATGTGTGACATCCAGTACAGTGAATCTATATCAAGAAGAAACTTCACTTTGTACTCTCTGAAAAGAGATATTAAGGAACAATTGACGAACGCCAAAATTGATACGTTATTGTTCGGCGAAGATCTACCCGAGACTATAAAAACGGCGAAGGCCGTCACAAAATCCAGCTCCGACCTCAAAATGGACGTTCCTAAGAAAACGAACACTCAAAAATATCCTTCGAAGACTTTAAACTGGAAGACGGGGTCCGGCAACCGCAAGGCGGCGGCGGCGGGCCCCAGTCGCCGCCAGCCGCCGGCAGCAGCGAGCAGCCGGCCGCCCGCCAGCTCGTCGCGCAGCTCGTCGCAGCCGCAGCGGAGCCGGCCGCCGCGCCGCCACTAGCAGCGCCGCACGCCTCACAACAACCGGTACGCCTTGCTGGCAGACTTAGCCTTTTTTACGACCAATGGTCGCTCATCACCCGTGACCAAACGTTATTATCGTGGATAAAGGGTTACGTTATAAAATTTAATAGTCCTGTACACCAGTCTGCTTCTCCTGTCACAAAAATATACACGGAATCTGAAAGAGCCCATTATAATGATGCTATTAGTCAGTTATTGTCTATAGGCGCAATTTCTGAGTGTGAACCTGTCCCTGGACAGTTTGTGTCACGTGTATTTTTGATCCCAAAACCGACTGGCGATATGCGATTTATATTAAATCTAAAAGCCTTAAACAAGTTTATAGACACGCAACACTTTAAATTAGAGGATCTTCGTACTGCTCTTAAGCTTATAAGTAAAGATTGCTTCACTGCCACTATAGATTTGAAAGATGCGTATTTTTTGGTTAACATACACCCGGATTGTAGAAAATACCTGAGGTTTATTTTAATGTATAATGATGACCCAAATACCAGTAAAATGTTTGAATTCAACGTTCTTCCATTTGGACTGTGTACAGCTCCCTTTATTTTCACAAAAATAATGAAACCTGTCATTAAACTGTTACGCTCATGTGGCTTCTTATCATCTATTTATTTAGACGATCTATATTTAGTAGGTACATCCTACTATGAATGTCAAGAAAATATTGAAGTTACTCAGGCATTATTAAGAGCTCTCGGTTTTATTATTAATGAACAAAAAAGTAGCATGATTCCTTCTCAATGTTGCAAGTACCTCGGCTATATGATAGATACCCATGAGTGGCATGTACGGTTACCTTCAGTAAAACGAGACCGAATAAAAAAGGAACTTCAGTCTTTTCAACTTTTGAAACGTTGCACTATTAGGAAATTTGCGCAGCTGGTAGGACTTCTTGTATCGGCCTGTCCCGCTGTAGAGTACGGGTGGTTGTACGTAAAGGAATTAGAGAGGTGCAAGTACCTTAACCTGCTAGGTAACGATGACTATGACCGAATCATGACCATCCCAGATAATCTATTAGGGGACTTAGCTTGGTGGGTTAACGCCATTGATGATTCTGTACACAGAATCAGAAACGATGAATTTGTCCTGGAAATTTTTTCTGACGCTTCAACTACGGGATGGGGGGCTGTGTGTGAAGGGCAGACAGCTAACGGCCAGTGGTCTCCTGCCGAAATGACTTTGCATATAAATCATCTCGAACTCTTAGCAGCTTATTTTGCTATTAAAATTTTTGCAAAAGATTACCGTAACTGCTGTATACTTGTAAGAGTAGATAACACCACCGCAGTAAGCTACATAAACCGCATGGGCGGGGTTCAATTTCCTCACCTTAATAAGGTTACTAAGCAAATTTGGCAGTGGTGTGAGTCTCGTAGAATACTCGTCTCAGCATCTTATATTAAGTCATCTGAAAATATCATCGCGGACAAAGAATCGAGACGTTCTCATCCAGACGTGGAATGGGAATTGTCTGAGACCGGCTTTAGACACGTTACAAAGGTGTTTGGTTACCCACAAATCGACCTTTTTGCTAGCCGTATAAATAACAAATGTGCTAAGTATGCTTCATGGCACCGAGACCCTAACGCATTCGTGATAGATGCGTTTACGATAAACTGGTCGAATTTTTATTTCTACGCCTTTCCCCCTGTAGCAGTCATTTTAAAGGCGCTAAGAAAAATTATTTCAGAACAAGCAGAAGGCATCATGATTGTGCCAGCCTGGCCATCTCAGCCATGGTACCCTCTGTTTAGCCGCCTAGTCTCATCTACTGTGATTACATTCAGCCCAAGTGATGTCATGTTTCCCCATTCCAGCAACCGGAACCTCAACATTACCCTGGTGGGCGCAGTATTGTCCGGACGGCGTTATTGCGAAGAGACACACCCGCATCAGCCATCGACATAACGTTGGCCTCCTTGTCCGACAACACTATGAAACAATACGATGGTTGTTTCAAGAAATGGTTCACATACTGCACCAATAACAAAATTGACATGTTTCAACCGTCTATTCCTGTCATAATAGAGTTCCTTGCCGAGGTGTTTAATAGCGGTAGCCAGTACGGCACAGTAAACTGCTACAGATCCGCTATATCGTTGCTAGTAGGCCCGATAGCTCAGGATGAACGACTCACGCGATTCTTTAAGGGCGTGTTTAGGTTACGACCACCCCTACCTCGCTATAATATAACATGGGACACCAGCTTACTCCTAGACTATTTAGCAACGCTGTATCCCAATGAAACGTTGACTTTTGAGCAACTGTCAAAAAAGTGCAGTACCTTACTCGCTATTGTAACAGCTCATCGGGTACAGACCCTCTCTAAGATCAGTATCCTTAACATAAATGTTTCTGCTGATCAAATCGTAATAAAAATTCCCGAATTAATAAAAACTTCAAAATTAGGCCGTCCCCAACCAGTTTTATACTTACCATATTTCACCGATAGACCAGAAATATGTCCCGCTAACACCTTGAATTCTTATATGGAGAAATCTAAAGAATTTCGCAAGAGTGAGCAACTGTTTATTGGAGTTAGAAAACCCTATAATCGTGTAACATCCCAAACGATAAGTCGATGGATAAAATCAACGCTCAAAGATAGTAGAATTGACGTTTCAGTATTTTCTGCCCATAGCACCCGGCACGCCGCTACATCCAAGGCGTTCAAGCAGGGTGTCAGCTTAGACCTGATATTTAAAACCGCAGGCTGGAGCGGCAATTCCTCTACCTTTGCCCGTTTTTATAATAGACCCATCGCTAATAGCAATGATGACTTGTCTGTCCTGGCTAGAACTATATGTTCATCTGCAAATTAATGTCAAAGCTTGTGTAATTTCACAATTAATTTAGAATTTAATTTTGTTTAAATTATAATAAGAATACAAAAAGTGATTGATTATTCATTTCTTTTGTAATCCCAACTAATATTATAAATGCGAAAGTAAATTAATAAAACATTGATACACAATAGTTGAAATTTAATTGTTCAAACAATTGCTCTATGATATTTCCTGATCTCTCAACATCTACATTGTGTTATATAATCTATGTTATACTAATCTCGAGGACGAAGCACGAGTATAATTAATGATTAAACGAACTTACCTGTACGTGAAGTTCAATCATAATTATACGAAGTGCTTCGTCCGAAGAGATTAGTATGTATCACCCTCCCACCCATGATCTATTTCTTTGGTAGAAATAATCCCTAAAGACTACGGAAATATCATACACCTACTCATCTAGCTCTAAACTAAATGACGCCAGTGGAGTGAGCCCGCCATAGGAAATATCGGCGGTAGAGGAGAGAAAAACATTTTCAGGCTTACCCTCAAAATGTTTTATTTTTTATTTTTTTCTTTAAACAACAGTGCAAAAGTGGAGTGACTATGCGAAACTACATTGTGTTATATAATCTATGTTATACTAATCTCTTCGGACGAAGCACTTCGTATAATTATGATTGAACTTCACGTACAGGTAAGTTCGTTTAATCATTAATTAATGAGTTTAGTTGGTGTCATTTCTAAGTCTTGTTTTTCTGGCCAATAGGCGGGCGGCGCGGCGGTCGCGCGAGAGCCGATCAGAGCTACACACAATTCGCAGTCATGGACGATGAGAACGTGTCAGCTTTGCAACAGGTGAATATGTTATTATTATTATTTGTTTTTGGAGTAATAGCGGGTGTCGTAAGAGATGACTTAGGGACTACACATCAAACAGAACGGGCAGCAGCGCTCTCTGAAAAACATCAATCTTAAACTGCGATCTCCAACCCGCCTGCCAAGCGTGAGGATTATGACAAAACCCTCCACTATAGTGGAGGAGGCTCATAGTCCAGCAGTGGACTGTAAAGGGCTGTTGATGATGATGTTGGAGTAAACGTACAATGGGCCGCAATTCCACTTCACTTTTCGATAAAACGAGACGACATGACCGGAAATGGGTAGCTGGAACTGTGGCCCATAGTACTTACGATTGTCAGTTGGCGCCACTATCGAAAAATGCCCTGGTTCATCATCACTAGATAACACATAAATAATAATAATAATAAAGAAGAGAAGAACGTGTTGTTGACATTTCCCGACTTTGACGTACTGGTTGTCTGTCCGCCATGTTTGCTAGTGCTGTTCTGTTTAGCCGGTTTTTTCTGCCATTTCGCTGCTAATGCCGAGCTACGTTCCGTTTCACTTAGATCCACTTCCATATCAAGTAATTTCGACTTGATCGAGTCCGCGGTTATAAGCTCTCGCTAGATGGTTGGCTCAAGGGTCAGATTCAAAAGGCGGTGATCCTCAGCACGGCACGCATTGTCCGGAGGTTCCTCAGCCTGTGACCCTGACCACCGGTAGCTTGGGCCCTGCTCCGCTGCCAGCGGGTTAACTATTTTTAAGATTTTTGTTTTTATAATGTATTTTTATTTTTTGATAATTACATTGTAAAAAGAAAAAAATAAAAATAAGAAAGAAAAATGAATAAAGAAATAATAATAATAAATCTTTGGACAATTTTATATAATATAGCCGTGATAGCGGCGTCAATTAGTGAGTAATACAGCCCTATTCACCAAAGGCGCCAACTCGTATGTCATTTGTCCTTATTCGATGGCGGCGCCAACTGGCGAATGATATCACTCGCCTGACTTGTCAGTGGTGCCAACTCGTAATTCTTTTTCGATAACGGCGCCAACTGATGAGTGATAAGGCCCTACTGAATGGTTCTCACTTGTCTATACCACCAAACAAAGGGTGAAAGGATGTTACTTACCAGAGGCGCCAACTGGTCTTGTCGCCCGTGGTGCCACTGATATAACCACTAGCGTTTGAACTATATTCATTCGTATATTAAATTAAAACTAATATAAGAAAATTTAGTAAACCATTTTTCTTTGCAACAGGTGACAAAAGGAGGCGCGCTCACTCTGGTTTCTCTATGGAAGTCGCAGTTCGACGATTCGGAGGAAACCACAGACAATGAATGGAAGCAAGAACAATTACAGGTCGGTTCTAAAACATATTTTTAACCTTTTCACCGCCCATTTTGAGTTTTTTTTTTCTAGGACCTCTCTACCTTCCTGTAGAAGTCCTATACCTTATCACGTATCTATAATCGGGCCAAAAGCATTACACATCACCAGCCGGCCTAGAATACACACCACTTTATAATCGTCGTTTATGGACGACTAAAGCCCATAGCTTATCGTCTAAAATCGAGGCGTTACGAGTATATCATTTTGTCGTGTCGTGTACATGCATTCTAGGACAGCAGGGGAGTTTAAAGTAACATGTTTTATCACGTATCACCAGATAATTTTACAAATTCTTTGATTAAAAATGTCACCCTATAGAGTGAAAGCCACATTATCGAAAATAATTGACTTCTTCATCATTTCAGTCGCCAGAACACCGCTGCGGGCGCGGCCAAAGTGCTGTATCCAGTTGTTCTAACGCAGCGCGCACGCAATTAGGAAGGACTCACTCTACTACGCAGCATCAGACGCAGCTGACACAACCGGTGGCGAACCCTGCACCGCCCAGTGCACCACAGGTAATTTACATTCACTGGGGGCGCCAAAACTAGTTGCCAGTGGCGCTAACTACTCGGCAGTGGCGCCAAAACTACTTGCCAGTGGCGCTAACTACTCGTCAGCGGTGCCAAATATTCGCCAGTGGCGCTAAATATTTGCTAGTGGCGCTAACTACTCGCCAGTGGCGCCAAATACTAGCCAGTGGCGCCAACTGCTCGCCAGTGGAGCCAACTACTCGCCAGTGGCGCCAAATACTCGCCAGGGGTGCCACCAACTCTTCGCCAGGGGTGCCATCTACTCGCCAAAGACGCCAATTACTCGCTAGTGGTGGCATCTACTCGCCAGGGACGACAACTCGTTATGGCGCTAACTGCTCGTCTGAGCGCTAACATTTCGCCAGTAGCGCCACCTAGGTGTTCACAAGTGGCGCTAATATTACTAACTAGTCGTACCAACTACTGACCAGTGGCGCTAACTGATGATGAGTGACTTGGCTTTGGCCGCTTTGGCAAGGACTCATTCTACCACACAACATCAAACGCAGTTGACACAAACCAGTGGCGAATCCTGCACCGCCTAGCGCTCCACAGGTACTTTTGTTACTAGTTTCTAAGACCAGCTTCGTCTGTGATAGTTGGCGCCAACTGTTATAGGAACTTAGTTGCCATTGGCGCCAACTGAGCTTTTGATAGGTGGCGCAAACTTTAGTTTGATAGTGTATAGTCTTACTCACTAGTGGCGCCAAATACTGACCCGTGGCGCCAACTACAGACCAGTGGCGCCAACTGATGATGAGTGACTTGGCTTTAGTCAAAGCGCTGTATCCAGCTGTTCTAACGCTGCGCGCACGCAATTAGGAAGGACTCACTCTACTACGCAGCATCAGACGCAGTTGACACAACCGGTGGCGAACCCTGCACCGCCCAGCGCACCACAGGTAATTATTATGGACTTTCGCCTATGAAATATGGCGTCAACTACTCGCCAGTGGCGCCTAAGCTACTTGCTAGTGGATCCAACTACTTGCAACTGTCGCCCAACTACTTGTCAGTGACACTAACTACTCGTAATTAGCGCCACCTCCTAGCCTGACAGATTGACAGGTTGCGCCAGCTGAAATGTAGTACCTTAGGTACCCACTTGTGGCGCCATTTACTAACCTGTGGCGCCAACTACTTGCCATTGGCGCCAACTGAGGTTTGGCAGGATTTTATTCGCCAATAGTAGTAGTGATGGGATCTTTTTTGATAGTGGCGCTCGCCAACGGCGCCAACTGGAGAATATCAGGATTTCGAGGCGAGTAATAAGTATCAATATTACATTAACGATTAATACCCTAAGCGAGTCGTAATCGATTATAATTATATAATTAGTTATCAAGATAATACTTGTTAGGGTCCTAGCGAATATTAGTAGAAAATTAAATAGCGGACTGTATAAAAATAGGTGCTAGTAATTCTCGCCAGTCTAATTACAACAAATTATCTAGGATACGCGGTAATCGTGCGTCGATGGTGGTTTCCCAAGGCGAGTGTGATTTATTCATAACTGGTATTCTCAATATTTGCATGCTATGACTTATGGCTGAACAGGCACTGACACTTCGAAACATGAAAATGTAAAAGACCATTGTAACCCTGTTTTATGCAAATAAATAAATTTGAATTTGAGCGCAGCCGATGATGACGCTGTCGGCCCGAGGTGACGTTAGTCATCGTAAGCCGCCCGCACGTCTCCCACGCGTTGTTGGCTTCCCAACATTACTATTGCATTTCCAACTTTAACCTACTCCCCTTTACACATTTTTTGGGCTAAGTCATCAAAATGACAACTTCTCAAAATGCCAACCGGGACGCAAAATGTCCACAAATAATCGAAATATCCGAAATAGACAATATTATTATGAGAAGTTGTCTTTTAGCGAAGTTGACATTTTAAGACGTTGTAATTTCGAGAAGTGGACATTTTGCATCCCGGTTGTCATTTTGACGACTAAGCCATTTTTTGTTAAATTTAAATATCCATATTCCATAAACATTATATTCCAGGTGTCCCCCCTCCAAGCTACCACAGCGGAGCCGCCGCCCGCCCGGCCCAGCGAGCCCGCCCGCGCGGCCCGCTGCTTGAACATCCCTGGAATTGAAGCCTATCCCGCGCTTCAACCTGCCCTGCCTAGGGCCTGGACGCTGCCGGCTATTGGTGAGACAAATACGTCACTGATTTTCAGCAAATAGGCTTTTAAAAAGTGGTTTTATGTTTTAACCCTACCACAAAGTTATGAGCCAGTGCTTGCAGCGTAAGAAGAAACATTTATTGCCAAGGACATCACAAAAGACAAAAGAGGTAAATAAAAAGAAGCAAACAAGACTGAGGCACACAAAACATACAATGGAAGAAAGTAAACTGAGCAGTGTCACCCTGTCGCACAGCGATGCCCATCGCAATGGGACCCCACTCGGCATATGCCGTGGCCGACGGTGAGGAAGGTCACGACGCTGGTTTTCAGTGTGCCCCATGCCGAGAATATACTTTTATCTTTGTATTTATCATCATCATCATCATCGTCTGGGCTAGGATGCGTCATCATCAGATCATTTAGTATCCACTGCATTAGCACGACCCTCTCCAATTTACCAGAGGCAAATGGAGGACATTAGCAAGCTGAAATGGCAATGAGGCAAGCACATAGTAAGTAGAACTGACGATCGATAGGGCAGCAAGGTTCTGAAGTTACTTCAACGTAAGAACTTTTGAGACAGGCTAAATTACACCATGTTGTTAATGACATTGAGCATAATTTTTTTTAAATACCTTCGCGAAGTTAAACTTCTGTACGTAGTGCTTATTATTATTCTGTGCTACTGGTCTTAAGGTGATGCCTTGCGAATATTGGGCGTTTAATAGAAGCGCAGAATTAGTTTTAATCGTACTTTTCTTATTACTTATGTTCTTACTAGCTTTCCGCCCGCGGCTTCGCCCGCGTGGAATTTTGTCTGTCACAGAAAAACTTTATCGCGCGCGTCCCTGTTTCAAAAACCGGGATAAAAACTATCCTATGTTCTTTCCCGGGACTCAAACTATCTCTATGCCAAATTTCATCAAAATCGGTTGCGAAGTTTAAGCGGGAAAGCGTAACAGACAGACAGACAGACAAACAGAGTTACTTTCGCATTTATAATATTAGTTGGGACTAATAAATCTAGTGTCTGGTCGAAGCCGAAACATGAATGGAAACAATTTTCTCGATAGAAAAAAAATCCAAAGATGACCCTTCTATTACTCGGTTTTTCGTTTTATAAGCAGATAGAATATGTTATTACCTTACCAATATACAAAATTTGGTATTGAAATATTAGCCTAAGTACTGGTCGAGTTGTTTTCTTTAAATAGTGTTTGGTTTTTCAATAAATACATGATTTCCGATTTTTGTCGCTTACGTTATTTTATTCCGCGCCGCGCGCGCTATTGCTGTCCCTTTCCTCGCACTGAGAAATCATATTTCTATCCCTCTGTGTGCGAGGCGTTCAGTCGGCCGAAAACTTTTACGAGGTAGCGCCTTAACTTGTACACATTATTGCAGGTTCCCACGTGCGCTCTCTCCGCGCGCCGTTGCTACAACAAGCGTCGTTCGACGGGCCGTGGGCGGGCGGCGGCGTGCGCTACAAGCTGGACGTCATGCGGGGCGTGGCCTCGCGGCACCGCGCGCCCAGCCCGCCGCCCGCCCAGCACGCCAGGAGCGCGCCGGTCAGTGGAGTATAAGCTAGTAGTTAGTAATTTCAGCGGAGTACAGTATAGGCCGGTTGGTGTATTGGTGCGGACGGCGCTCGCCATGCAAGGAACCATGGTTCAAATCTCAGGGTCACAAAAATTTGTGGAATTTTAAAAATTGTCTAATTTAGGTTTCTAATGAAAAATTGCAACAAAAAATGCAAAAAGAAAAATATCTGAAAAATAGTAAATTCCTGAATATGAGAAGAAAAATACTGCAGTAAAAAAACAAATGAACGGCAAGCGCCATCTGTGTGAGGAGTGATACTAGATTCTTCCATCTAGTGTCTCTTTCATCCTAGTAATGAGGAAAAGAGACAAAGTATCTAGAATATGTCGCTTAGTGCCATCATATGCGCAAAGGCAAAGTGTGCTTAGTACTTAGGGGTAAGAGAAGTAGCATGAGATGTGCTGCTTCTAGAGATTTCCATCAGGGGAGCCCTAGGATCTCTGTAATGACGATAGGAGCTGTAAAACAGTGTTCTTAAAGACTTCCATCAGTGTTTCGACTTCCATCTAGTGTTTCTGCCATCCTTGCAACGAAGGAAAGAGACAAAAGCAGCAGCCTACCGTAGTCTCTCGCGCCGCTGCTCCAGCAAGCGTCGTTCGACGGGCCGTGGGCGGGCGGCGGCGTGCGCTACAAGCTGGACGTCATGCGGGGCGTGGCCTCGCGGCACCGCGCGCCCAGCCCGCCGCCCGCCCAGCACGCCAGGAGCGCGCCGGTCAGTGTACTAGTGGCTCTTTCAGCCTTGCTACGAGGGACAGAGACGAAAGCAGCCCTGAGTTCGCAAGGAGCGCGCCTACTGTATCTTAGATTCGACAGGTTGGAGTGAGAGCGAGTTGGCGCATTGGCGCGGACGGCGCTCTCCATGCAAGGAACCATGGTTCAAACCTCAGGGTCACAAAAATTTGTGTAATTTATAAAAATTGTTCAAACTAATACAAAAAGTAAAAATATGCTAAAAAAGCAAAAAAAAAAAAAAGATTTTCAGAAAAAAATAATTTAGGGTTTCATACATGCGCGAGCGCATGGAAAACAGTGTTCTAGGAACTTCCATCTAGTGTCTCTGTCATCCTTGCTAGGAAGAAAAGAGACAAAACACCTGTGGCTAATGTCCAGCCCCGAGCCCGAGCCCGCCCAGCACGCCAGGAGCGCGCCGGTCAGTGTACTAGCGTCTCTTTCAGCCTTGCTACGAGGGACAGAGACAAAAGTAGAGACCAAGCGAGGAGCGCGCCGGTCAGTGGAGTAAGCTTAGTGTAGCTTAGATTCGACAGGTTGGAGTGAGAGCGAGTTGGCGCAATGGCGCGGACGGCGCTCGACATGCGAGGAACCCCTGGATCAAATCTCGGGGTCGACAAAATTTGTGTAATTTGTAAAGTGGTTTAATATGGGTTTCTTACATGAAAATGTGCAAAAAAAAATGCAAAAAGAAAAAAATATTATGTGACAAGGGAGAAATGGTTCTTCTCCTGAATACGAGAAGAAAAATTACTACGATAAAAAAAATGCGCGGGCCGGGGGTGCATCTTCTGAGTGATTCTAGATTCTTCCATCTAGTGTCTCTCACATCCTAGTAATGAGGAAAAGAGACAAAGAAAGCATGACGCTGAGTAAACCATGCGCAAACCAGGTTATAGAGACTTCCATCAGGCGAGCCCTAGGGTCTCTGTAATGAAGATAGGAGCTGGAAAAGAGTCTTCTAGGAACTTCCGTCTAGTGTCTCTGTCATCCTTGCTAGGAAGAAAAGAGACAAAACACTTGTGACTTATGGTAGGTAGGCAGAGTAGTCTAGCATAGTCTCTTTGCGTGCGCTACAAGCTGGACGTCATGCGGGGCGTGGCCTCGCGGCACCGCGCGCCCAGCCCCCAGCCCGCCCAGCACGCCAGGAGCGCGCCGGTCAGTGTACTAGTGGCTCTTTCAGCCTTGCTACGAGGGACAGAGACAAAAGTAGCCACGAGCGCGCCGGTCAGTGTACTAGCGTGTCTTCCAGCCTTGCTACGAGGTCAGTGGAGTAGATAGACTAGTGTAATTTCAGCGGGGTGAAGTAAGGGACAGTTGGTGCAACGGCGCGGACGGCGCTCGACATGCGAGGAATCATGGTTCAAACCTCAGGGTCGACAAAATTTGTGTAATTTGTAAAAATTGTTTAGCAAGTTTCTTAGATAAAAATATGCATAAAATGTTTCTTAAAAAAATCTAGTGAAAAAAAAAAACAAAAAGTGATATTTGTGAAAACACGAGGAGCGCGCCGCACACAGGTGAAATTTCCTCAAAAGTTGGCCAAAATTACGTTAAGTGTGTTTATGCCTATATGTTGCTATAGTCTGTCTAAAATAATAGTTTAAAGGTGATTTAAAAAGAAAAACTAACAAATGTTTTCATTGATGTATTTAGTCTTACTAATAATTTGTTAAAAATTTGATAAATTTTAAAAAATACAATTACGATGCAGAAGTTATTTTTGGTTCTTTTAAAAGTTTTATTACATCTTAAGGATAGGGAATACTAATGGAATGCTATTCTGGGAACTGCCTGAAAACATATTATGAGTAGTTAACTATGTAAAAGAGCTGTTTCANCAGTTTTGCAATATTTTGTTTAGGTGACGCAGTTTGACGCAGCTAATTTTGGTGTCATATGAAAGCCATAGATATGTTCTTTCGAAATATGTAAAAGAAACGGGTTGATCGCGCTTGATCATGAACTTTTTCACCGTTTCAAAAAAATAAACTGTTAAAATATAGACTTCTATTCAAACCTATATATCTATAACATAGTAAGTAATGTAGACTGTTTAGTAATACAGAAATAATAAACTAACCTGGAAGTATAGAATCCATATGTTTTTTACCAAATATTAACTAAATAAAAGTTAAACGTTGTTGTTAAACAAGAGCTAAAATTATAATAAATTACTCAACAAGAAAAACTGTTTAAATCAAATGTTGTGGGTATCTGGATAAAAAGTGTTAAACTTTTTAAATATCATTTATAGATGGCTCCATATGTCTTGTTCCTATATTAGGTTACTAATTTAGAATCGGAGTAACTTTGCTTTTTTTAATTTTGGCCACAAATAACGTACATTTCACCTGTGTGCGCCGGTTAGTGTAGTTAAAAGAATAGATTCTAGACTTCCATCTAGTGTCTCTTTCATCCTTGCAACGAGTGATAGAGACAAAAGTAGCCACGAGCGCGCACTCCACGCGAGGAGCGCGCCGGTCAGTGGAGTAGATAGACTAGTGTAGTTTCAGCGGGGTGAAGTAAGGGACAGTTGGTGCAACGGCGCGGACGGCGCTCGCTATGCAAGGAACCATGGTTCAAATCTCAGGGCCAATGTGTGTAACACGCAAAAAACGTGTCAAAAATCGTTAATCATATAAAATAGGTTTCATGGGGAAAAAGTATACTGTAAATAAAAATTACGTGCGCGAGAGAAATTCTATGTATGTTTGGTTCTAGATTTTACCATGTTAGTGACTCTTTCTTTTATGTGATTGCCTCGTGCCAATCCGATGATCTGGGCGCATCATAATAATATTATGTAATAAACGAGAAACTTGAAATCTGTAATCTACAGGAACTTCCATCTAGTGTCTCTTCCATCCTTGCAACTAGAAAAAGAGACACAAGGGTTTTATCTTTCTTCCACCATGCAAATTGTATTAATGCTTCTAAAAAATCAAAATCAAAAATATTTATTCAGCTTAGACCACAAGTGGCACTTATGAACGTCAAAATAATTAGTAAATAATAAAAAAGAAAAGGTAGCCCTTATGGGGCACTTTAGAATAGAATAGAATAACGTTTATTTTGCTGCCACATGAATACACACATACATAAAACAAACGGTCAATATTACAGAACCAGTCAAAAGAATGACAGTTAAAATTAAAATTAATCAGGACTTAACATATCTCCTTATCTTTTGGGCCCTACCAGCGCTTCGAGACAATCATATCGCAAGTTCTGAGAAGAAACGCTGGAACCAACTCATCTCTCTACCCGCAGAATACTAATGTTAATTATACCCCTTTCTCTCACAGAGCCTGTCAAGTACCTCTGGTAACAGCCCGCCGCGCGCGGCCCCCAAGCCGGCCGAGACCGAAGGCCCGACGGTGTCGTCCCGGCTCGAGATACGCGTGCGTCCGCCCGACTCGGCCAGCCCGGGGCATGAGGGTGAGTTACATCACAATCCGTACTTCCATAACCCATTCATCATCATCATCATCATCATCATCATCTCAGCCATAGGACGTCCACTGCTGAACAAAGGCCTCACAAACGTTCACAATACATACCTTTACTATTTCATGTGTGTTAAGTGTATGCAGATAAATGATTTATCTATCTATCTACCTTCAAATATACTTCCATGCTTTCGTCCTTGCACGCTACCATCTATACTAAAGTTCGGTCGCCGAGCACGTAAAATTTCGTCCAATGACCCGTAGCTGGGTAGCTTGGGGTCATTGGACGAAATTCTATCTGCTCGGTGACCGGACTTAATACCTCGTTTGTCTCAGCCGAATGACGTACATTATTGGACAAAGGCCTCCCCCAAGTATTTCCACAACGACCGGTCCTGCGCTGCCCGCATCCAGGTACTTCCCGCGACCTTCACCAGATCGTCGGTCCACCTAGTGAGGAGTCGCCACTCGAGAACTTTTATGCACCAGCGGCCATCAGCTCTACGAGCTATGTGCCCCGCCCATTGCCACTTGATTTTGGCAATAGGGTATTTTCCATCACCAATCAATTGACATACTAAAAATGTCAAAACGAGACTCCCATAGATTATGTATGGCAATACTAGCCAGTGACGTCACTATTTTTTCAACTCGAAACTACTTTTTTCAATTACAATGCAAAAAAAATCTTTATTTACCGGTAATTTAATATTAATTAATTTTTTAAGACCAGAATGAAGTGCCTCTTTAAAAAAAGTTGTGATTTCGAATTATCGGGGAATGGTGTCAAATAGTCTATTATTGTATTTTAGACAGTAAGGCCCAGAACAGACGGTGAAACGCAACTGCAACGAAACTGCAACTTGCTGATGATTCTGATGAATTAAACTGAAACTGAAAGTTTCAAACTGGTCGCGTCATGTGTGGTCTCTCAACGGACGCTATAGCAGAAACTTAGATGCAACTCAAAGTAACTAGCAGTTGCAGTTTCGTTGCAGTTGCGTTTCACCGTCTGTTCTTAGCCTAAGCTAACTCGTTACCAATGACTACTAACCGTACCATCTCGCGGACAATGCGCGATGTAAGACTGTAGTGTTGTGACGCGTTGCAGTCAAGATACACTCCGTCGTGAGCGGTGAGCCGACGCGGCCCGACGACGCGTCTGTCTACTACGACGCGACGGAACATCAGCGGGACAAACGGTGAGTGACCAACAAATGGTTAAAAGTGGACAGTCCTCACCATTATTAACCCTTCATAACCATCTTACCTAAGTCTGTCGCCATAACAACAATGTTAACAGCATTGTTGTGTTCCGGCAGTTAGAGGTAAGATAGCCAGTTCCTCCGTGGTTGAGGATTCCGGGTGAAGCTCGCTTCCACCTTCGGCCTGATCGTCACTTACCATCAGGTGAGATACAGGCCAAGAGCTTCCTCGTTGTGGATAAAAAGAAAGGCAGAGGAAATATGGTTTCAGCAAAAAAAATCCTTAGTTATTTAAGGCTTAGAACTTAGATCATCACTCATATATGTGTTTATTATTTGACAACTCTAATGTCAAACCTAATGAACCGTCATAGACGTGTGACTGACATGGCTGAACTAGATCGGCTGACGTGACCTGTCATATCTTACCAAAATGGGATGGACACAAATCTCAATGTCTCTTTTGGTCTAACATTTGTCATCTAACGGCCGGTTCACACATGTCTCCGTTTTACTGTTCCGTTTTATCGTGTACGTTTTTTTTCGTCGATTGCGTATGTAGTTGTATGAGCTACTTCACACATGGACACAGTTCGTTCGTTCGTTTCAGCCAAATGACGTCCACTGCTGGACAAAGGCCTCCTCCAAAGTTTTCCACAATGCACGGTCCTGCGCTGCCCGCATCCAGGCTCTTCAGTACATGGACACAGTATTCTGTATTTATTTATTTATATGTATACAGTAATATCATAATAGTAACATCGACGAAAAAAAAACGTACTCCATAAAAATGAACAGTAAAACGGAGACATGTGTGAACCTGCCGTACGTCAGAATTCAAATTTGGCTTCAGAACAAAACAAGATTGTATGATTCGTTTTATTATAACAACTATTCTAATATACCATAGGTCGTCGACACGCAGCGGAGACAAGAGCCAAAGCCCAGCAGTGGAGAAGACTCGGTTAGACGCGATACCTGACAGGTACGAACCAGTCAAAACTAGAAACAATCATTTTTTCACAGAAATTTAAAAAAAATACTGTGTTTAAGTTGATACTGCTAGATATATGTCTTGGGCTCGATTCGACCAAACTTTTATCCGAGAATAACTCTTGGTATAACTGGCACATTGACAGTTTCAGTGTGGGAAATATGTCAAAATGACAAGTTTATTCTGAGATTAATATTTACTCTTGTTTGGTCAAACCCACCCTTATTCAAAGGAAGCTTTTGATGCCAATCCTTAGCTGTTGTGTGCCAAGTCTTTAAAATACATCCATTGTTAATTTATTTATTATTAATTTACTGTGGACTAACTAACAGTTATTTGTTATTAATTTGATATTTCTTTCAGTAACAGTCCGCCAGCGAATAAAAAGGAAACTACAAGCGGTTCCGGCGACGGATCTCAAAGCATGAAAGACGTGAGTGATTGCTGTTCAAAATCATTGTTTGTTTATTAACATAAAACTTGCAATATTATTGAGAAATGAACGCACTTTAAAAGTAAAAAAAAAATTACCTGTCAACGTGGCTGACAGTATACCTAAATAGTCGTGTTGACAACACCAATCGAATGACGTACTTTTTAAAACTGTCAAAACGAGACTCCCATAGATTTTTTATGGCAATACAAGCAAGTGACGTCGCCATTTTGTCAATTCAATTGATACCACTACTTTTTTCAATTCCATCGTTCCATGAAGTGTCGTTTTAAAAATGTTGTGATTTCGAATTATTGGGGAATGGTGTCAAATAGGATTATGTTAGTTTTCATTACTAACAGCTTTTCTTTTTCTATTCTCTGAGCGAATGCTAAATAATATTATTCCAACCTTAGTAAAAACAGTAAGTTGTTCAAGATAAGCGAAAAATGCAGCGTTCTTTTTGAGAGAGAAATAAATTCATTATATCTAACATTTTTAAAGCAATATTCGGGCCCCTTCATTCCACATTTTTTAGCCGGCCACATTTGAAATTAATTGAATTTGATTGGTGGCCCGTGGGGACCAAGCGCCCACAAACTGTTTTGTAAGATGTCTCAGCGCTTAGTTGAGTGAGACATGTTACGATACAAAGGCTGGCCTTTACTTTGGCCAACGCATCAGCCTTGCCATCCAGCGTGGCAATGTGGCCAGCCTTTTACGCATCTTCCCCCAAGGGAGCGACTTAAATGAAATCTATAATATATATTTTTTTATTTATAAAGCTTGTACATATTTTAATTTTTACCCTTTTTTATTTAGTTATAGTTTAGTTAAGTAGTTATTTATTAATACTTAGTTTTATATTTGTTACGTTCAATAAAGTTATATTTTAGTCAGTAATCAACCATAACTTATTACAATTTACTGCTGTAATTTTCTTACATACCAAAGTAAATGCTTACTTAGTGAACTAATACTCCTAGAATTAATTAGAGATATCCTAATGGGAAGTAGCGAGTTATTCCCAATACAAGTGTCTCTGACTACTTACCGGGAAGACTCGGTAATAACTCTGTATACAAGTATTTTTGGAAATAAATGTTTTTTTTTATTTTTTTATATTTGATTGATATGAACAATACGCAATCGCTGTCACAGCAAACGGTGACATAATTTATTTGTCCTTCTCCAGCGATGGTGGTGCGGCACGGCTTCCCGTATCCCGGTAGCGATGGGCGAGGCGCGTCTCGCCAAGTGTCTCTCGTGGAGCGGCGACGGGCCTCTGGCGCCGCCCGCCGCGCCTCCGCCGCCGCCGCTCGATAACAAGGATCTAACACCAGGTAACTCAATAGTTCGTTTACGGATCTCCTCATTTCTAAATAGGCTAGTTTCCTAAAAAAATTTTTTTAGTCCGTCATGTTTAATATCAAAAAATATTGGACACATATATTTTTATTTGTCAATCTAACAAATAATTGCATAGTTATGGTGCGTTGAAGTTCCGCACGACGTCACAACGTGCGGCACTTTTATGCAAGCATTGACGTCACGGGCCTCTTCTTATGAACTTTGGCGCGCTTTATCTCTTTAAATTTTCATTAGTTTGAAAAAGTGAAAAATACGTGTAGAGTATTTTTGGATAAGTTAACTGACGGACTAATTAAAACTCTTGCTTTTTGACCCAGGAAACATCCCTATTATAAATAAACAACTTGAAAAAATAGAACTTCCTAAGGCGGGAATCGAACCCACGACCTTTCGCTTGCCAGGCGACTGCTCTTCCATCTGAGTTACTTAGACACTGGATGAACCAGTCGTAATTTTCAAGTGTAATACGCTGTTGCAGAAGCGTTTATTTTATCAATGTTGTCTCATACTTCATCACTATGTTTCGCTCAATGAGCATACTTATTGACAGTTTCTTTATGGAAAATATGTCAAAATGCCAATTTTGTTATTGAGATAATTAAGATGTCCGACGATTGATAAATCAGCGCATTTGTGTATGTGTATTTATTATTATTTTCATTTTAGTTGGCTTAATAGAGCTGTCCTTAGCTTTTCACCACATATATGTTTGTTAATAAAACCATAATCTTTTAGCAATGAAGTCTTCTGGTAGGCAAATTGGGAACGGAATCGGTGTCTTTCGGAATATTTAGTGCTGTTCTGATATGTGTCATACTTAAATGCGCTTTCATATGCCTTTAAAGACTGGTCAATGACCTATCTAGATGATTGCTTTATACTGCACTATGATTAGCAGGATCATCTTCATATTGAAGCTTAACCGAGTTTTAGAAATCTAGTTCTGTTCTAACTTCTAAGTGTCTCTCGTTAAGTGGCATCGGGCCCTACGCGCTCCTTGCCGTGTGACCACGTGACTACAAGGACTTAACACCAGGTAGGCGTAACAGTTAACTTATGGAGATGTCGCTGGCTTTTCACCACATAAGTATGACTGTATATGCCTGGAAATAACTATTTTGGATGATATTTCGTAACTGAGTAGGAGTTATGTAGATACTTTTTGTTTTTCTAATACCTATAAACAAAATTAGACACTAAATCACTGAGTTATAGACCATTTTGTCTCATACCACTGCTGTACACTTATCTTGTAATTGTAACCTGTTTTGAGACAAATAAAATACTGAAGCTTAGTAATTTTATCTATTTTAATATCTAAATAAATACTTTCTATCTACCTCTCTAAATCTTGTAAGCCTTTATCAGGTTAATATTGACACTCCTATATGTAACTAGAATATCATAGCATGGTGAAGCAATAGAATCATATTTTTCTAACTCTTATCAAAGTACAAACATTGTGGCTTTAGCTTTAAAGTAAAGCTCGGTTTCCACCGAAGCGGAGCGGTGTGGAGACAAGATATGTGCAAGATATAGCTGTCTGTCTATTGCTATCTATGAAACACCGCATCGTTTCGCACATCTTCGCTCTTTCCAAATGGAATTTGAATGGTTATTAAAAAAACTTCTTTGCTCCGCTCCGCCTTGGTGGAAACCGGGCGTGACGCGAAGTGACCGTAGTATTAGACTTAGCTTGCATACAACCGCGCACGCTGCGGGCGCAAACCGCGTCGTGAGTTGTTAAGTTTTTACATAAGCATCTGCATTCTACAGAAGCTGCGGGCCCGCAACCGTCGCGGACGCGGGTGTAAATGCCATGAGTTCTTTCTTAGCCTAACAGGATATACCGCTAACCAGCCCGTTTGTCCGCAGGGCTGAGACGGCGGCGAGCGAACCCCAACGACAAATACGCGGTGGACCCGGCGCGGGAACTCAACTTGCGCTTCGCACGTCTCCGCCATCGCTGCCCGCAGCATTCGCGCTCGCCGCCCACCAGGTTTGTTCGTTCGTTCCTTTCAGCCGAATGACGTCCACTGCTGGACAAAGGCCTCCTCCAAGGTTTTCCACAATGAACGGTCCTGCGCTGCCCGCATCCAGGCTCTTCCCGCGACCTTCACCAGATCGTCGGTCCACCTAGTAGGAGGCCTGCCCACGCTACGTCTTCCAGCCGGTGGTCGCCACTCGAGAACTTTCCTACTCCAACGGCCATCGTCTCTACGAGCTATGTGCCCCGCCCACTGCCACTTGATTTTAGCAATTCTGCGAGCTATGTCGGTCATATTCATATTCATTTATTCACTTCGCAATGTCACTTTGGTTCTCCTGCGGTTATCCTCATTTCTGATTCGATCGCTTGTCTTATGGTTTAAAAACAATGAAAGCCGCTGCTCACTAAAAGCCGACGGTGTCCACGGTGTCCACTGTGACGCCGCGACAGAGCGACAAAATATAGATGTTCTATGCAAATGTATGGAATTCTAGGGAACGTAATTCGAACGCAGCGACACTGTCGCGGCGTTAGTGACGCGGCGTTGGTGGCACTAGAGACTAAGCCTGAGCTAAAGACGCTGCGTTTGTGACGCTTAGTTCGAAACCTTAGTACCTTTAAGACCAAAGCTAAAGACGCTGCGTCTGTGACGCTTAGTTCGAAAGGCTACCTTAAGTCATCATCTGCAGACGAATGTCCGAGCTAGGATTTGGGTCCCAGTGGACACCGCCGGCTTTTAGTGAGCAGCGGCTTTTATTCTTTTTGAACCTTAAGCGAATAAGGTTGATTGATGGATGATTCTTACTGACCAATTTGTTCGCATCCAGAAGCGAGTCCCGCGGCGTGCCGTCGCTCCTCATGTCGTCGCCGCCCGCGTCGGGCTCGTCGTCGTCGGGCTCGCCGCCGCCCGCGCCGCGCGCGCCCGCCGCGCCGCATCACAACGCAGCGCGCGCGCGACGCTTCCGACCGCTCTCCATCGCGCCATAGGTAGGTCGGAAATTCAGCGAGTATGTTAGGAGGACGGTTGGTGTAGCGGTCGCGGTGCGCGCTCACCACGCAAGAAGACCCGGACTTCAAATCTCGGGATGTCCATACAAAAAATGCAAAAAGAGGTTTGTGAATTTGTTTCTTTCTTAGAAATTGTGTTTAGAGAAGATTCTTGATAAAAAAAATGTGTGGAAGAAAAATTGTGAAAAAATATTCTGTAGCGAATCACAGGGTGTGTGTGTCATATTGGATTTAGGAAAAATAGTAGGGCGACTCCAACGGATTATAGACACTAATGTACTCAGAAATAAAGCTGCAAATCGCCTGGTTTCCTGTACTAATCTCTTGTAGCTTAGGCTACTCCCATCCTAATATCAGCTGTCTTGGTAGAAGATTACACTATAGAAGGTTCTGAAGCATTAGGGGAGTGACGCAAACAACTATAGCACTAAAGTAACTAAGCAAACAAGCACCGGTGTCAGTATAGAAGCTTCTAGAGTAGGTTACAGCATAAAAGGTGATTCAAGCTACTATAGCCCTAAATCACAAGTAGTAAGACTTAGTATGCCATGCCCTGCGCGCCGTCCGCGCCGCACCACAACGCAGCGCGCGCGCGACGCTTCCGACCGCTCTCCATCGCGCCATAGGTAGGTTACATTCGTCAGTAGGGAGTAAGGAAGCGCTGGTGTAATGGTCAAAGGAGGCGCTCGCCATGCGACAAGACACGGACTTCAAATCTCGCGGCCGCCGGAGAAAAATGCAAAAAGAGGTTTGTGAAAATTTGTTTCTTTCTTGGAAATTGTGTATAATAGAAAATTCTTTCTAGAAAATTCTGGAAAACTGGAAAATTCTAGAAAAACCCAAAAAGCTTTAGAGCAAATTAATCATAGTGTACACAGGACTTAGGGAAACAGTGTGGGCGGATCCAACCGATTTATAGTCCTAAAGAACTGAAAAATAAAGTTGAAAATTGCGTGCATTCCTCTACTCTAAGGCACCATAAATGAATGTAGAAGATTTTCTGTGACACAGAAGGAGGCGTTGTAGAAGAAGAGAGGGCCAGACTTCTAGGGCATTAGGAGAGCGACGGAAGCGACTATAGCTCTAAAGTAGGGCAACAAAGGATCCGGTGGTCAATATAGAAGGTTCCAGAGTAGGTTTACAGCATTGGGACAAGTGATTTAAGCGATGATAGCCCTAAAGCACTAAGCAATAAGACCAAGACTCAGTCCGCATCACAACGCCGCGCGCGCGCGCCGCTTCCGCCCGCTCTCCATCGCGCCATAGGTAGGTCGGAGTTTCGTAGGGAGGTGTAGGAAGACGGTTGGCGCAATGGTTGTGAACGCGCTCACCATGCGACAAGACACGGACTTCAAATCACGGAGAAAAATACAAAAAGAGGTTTGTGAATTTGTTTCTTTCTTAGAAATGGTGTTTAGAATAGAAAATTCTTTCTAAGTAAATTAAAAAAATCTAAAAAATAGAAAATTCTACAAAAAAATAAAGTGTCTAAATACAGGATCTAGGGAAACAGTTGGGGGTGTATTCTCAACGGATTATAATACTAAAGTGCTGAGAAACAAAGTTGCAAATCGTGTGGTATCCTCTACTCTAGCGCCAAAAATGAATGTAAGAAGAGTTTAATAACATAGAAGGAGAGCGTAGTATGTCCTTGGTAGAAGAAGAAAGAGACTTGAGACAATGGAAACTCAATCGACAGCTCTAAGCAGGAAGGACTGGTGTCAGTATACAAGTTTCTAGGGCATTAGGAGAGTGAACTTAAGCGACTATAGCACTAAAGTACTAAGCAAACAAGCACCGGTGGCAGTATAGAAAGTTCTATAGTAGATTACAGCATTGGGAAAGGTGACTCAAGCGACTATAGCCCTAAAACACTAAGCAGCAAGACTCAGTCCGCATCACAACGCAGCGCGCGCGCGACACTTCCGCCCGCTCTCCATCGCGCCATAGGTAGGTTAGATTCGCAGGGAGGTGTAGGAAGACGGTTGGCGCAATGGTTGAGGAACGCGCTCGCCATGCGAGAAGACCCGGACTTCAAATCACGGAGAAAAATATAAAAAGAGGTTTGTGAATTTGTTTCTTTCTTAGAAATTGTAAAGAAGAAAATTCTTAGAAAAAATTGTAAAAAATAAAAATTGTGTTAAAAATATTCTGTAGCGAATTACAGTGTGTCATATTGGATTTAGGAAAAATAGTAGGGCGACTCCAACGGATTATAGGTACTAAAATACTGAGAAATAAAGTTGAAAATGACGTGGTATCCTCTACTCTAGTGTCATAAGAGGAAGCTTGTAGTATGTCCTTGGTAAAAGAACAAGTGACTTCAAAAGCAAGGACTGGGTAAGATGTGAACTCAAGCGACTATAATAGCACTAAAGTACTAGGCAACAAAGGAACAAAGGGGTTGTAGTATAGAATGTTCTAGAGTAGATTACAGCATTGGGAATGGTGACTCAAGCGACTATAGACCTTGAGGTCTAAGCAGCAAGACTTAGTCCGCACCACAACGCAGCGCGCGCGCGACGCTTCCGCCCGCTCTCCATCGCGCCATAGGTAGGTTCTAGTGTACGCTAGATTCGTCAAAGGCATGTAGGGCAGCGGTGGCGTAATGGTCAAAGGAGGCGCTCGCCATGCGAGAAGATCCGGACTTCAAATCACAGAGGAAAATGCAAAAAGAGGTTTGTGAATTTGTTTCTTTCTTAGAAATTGTGTTTAGAGAAGATTCTTGATAGAAAATTCCAGAAAATAAAAATTAAAATTCTAGAAAAAAGCTTTAGAGCAAATCATAGTGTCTAAATACGGGTTTTAGGGAACAGTGGGGGCGGGGGATACAACCCAATATAAGTACTAAAGTACTGAGGAATATAGCTGAAAATTGCGTGGGTCCCTCTACTCTAGCACAGAAGGGGACGTTGTAATTTGTGCTTGGTAGAAGAAGAAGAAAGAGACTTGAGACAATGGTGACTCAACCGACTATAGCTCTAAGCAGGAAGGGGACTGGTGTCAGTATACAAGTTTCTAGGGCATTTAGACTATAGCACTAAAGTACTAGGCAACAAGGACCGGTGGTCAGTATAGAAGGCGCTAGATTAGGTTACTGCATTGGGAAGGTGACTCAAGCGATTATAGCCCTTTAGCTCTAAGCAGCAAGTCTCAGTATGCCCTCTACCCGGGCTCGCCGCCGCCCGCTCTCCATCGCGCCATAGGTAGGTTCTAGTGTACGCTACATTCGTCAGTGGCATGTAGGGCAGTGTTGGCGTAACTGTTCTGGCTGCCCTCAACATGCAAGAAGACCTGGACTCCTTCTGGCCTGGATCTTAAAACTGATCCATTTGTGAATTTATACTGATGACCCTTCGCCCCACTCCATCGCGCCGATAGGTAAGGATTAAAGATTGCAAACTGGGCCCGGCCACTCTTACCGTTAGTTCACTTTAAAGAGCACGTGAAGCACTTTCAGAATCGGTAACCAGTTTTTCGATATCTTGTATAGTTTACAAATAATCGAGTAAGATCACTTATCGTTTTCACCCCTGTATACAGCCTGTATACAGGGGTGGAAACGATAAGTGATCTTACTCCTATCTCCTGTATAATACAGGATGCTTAATACTGCTAGATCGAAGATAGAAACCTATTGATTACCCCATTGGCGCCACTTTTTCAACTACCAGTTGGCGCCACTAGCAATTAACAGAACTTTACTTGACAGTAGCGCCAACTTGTGATCGCAAATACGAATTACAATGCATTGATATTATTAGAGGTGAAAAAACTTTATAAAATGTTTTTTTTTTCTTTCCAGGACCTGACAATTCACGGTGACAGGACGTCAAAGGAACCCTTCTGACAGATAGCCACGTATATAATTATATATCAAGCCTTATATGCGAATATGTATAATCTATATAAAATATGACACGATAAATTTTATATATTACGTACATATACAAGAGTCGAAAACTTGTCAAACATATCTAAAAAGGTGTTTTAAGTGGATGGTAAATGTTGTGTATAAGCAATAATTGACGCGCAACATGTTATTCAACGTTGCTCAACATCGCACGTTGACAGATAATATACACAAGATGTTTCTCGTATGTATACAAAATATTGCGTGGCAATTTATGCCAGATACACAGCTTAAATTGTAGACAAAGAGCCAATATGCATATTAATTGGGATACTTGGTACAAAATATTTATAAGAAATAGTCAATTGTATGTTATTGAATTTTTGAAAAGGCCCTTGATAGGTCCATATCGGTCCAGGCGGCTTCGAGTAATCGGGCGTATTACTTCTCCTTTTTTTGAAGTCTGTAAAAAGGTATTGCAATCTGAAAAACATCACAATCCTACCACTAGGAGAGCTAGTGTCGACAAAGTATTGATAATTCAATTTATTGAATTTAAAAAGACCAATGAGGCTAACCCAATTTAGTATTAGTATTTTTATTTACCTTGAAATATTTATAAAATGTTTGCATATTAGCTCTTAGTCTCAAAATACAGCTAGGCATTGAAAATAAAGAAAGACGAAATGTATATACAAAATTATTTAATATTTAAAGTATACATAGCTTTGAGGCACGCTTGTTCATAAAATTAAGGTATACAAGTACATGTAATTCATATTTTATATAGATTATTATATGTATAAGTCTATGTAAACCAGAAATATACATTTTATTTTTAAAATTCTGTTGAAAGTTTTAAAAAATCTTAAAATTTCAATTCGATTTCTGGTTTACGAAGATATTGGCAAATTGTGATTTTGACTTTAAAAGTAATTAGGCTATTTTATACCTTATTTTGTTGTTAATAAGGATGCTAATAGCGTGTTACGATGAGACGATGTGCTATATTAGAATCAGTTACAACTAGGAGTGTGGGAATGTCACAAATTGATTTGAACCTAATATCGAAGGCATAAGCTCCAAATTACACTGGGAAATTTTGTGGGAATATTTGCTGAGTGCATGATTCTTCCAAAGATTGATTTACAACATTATAGTAAAGACATAAAACTCAAAATCCAATTGCCAATTCGTGATTTTGTGTAATTAATCCTTTATAAGACATTGGAAATATAGTTCCCACCATATTCTAAACCTTATTATCTTGCCTTAAGGTCCAAAAACAATGAAAAAATTGATTATATTATGATTCTTGAATGGTTAACTGTACAAGTATGTATATTTTATCGCTCCTAGATGTAACTGAATTTATATACACGCTGTTTTCGAATGATAAACAGATATTGATAAAATCTATAAGTTATTAGATCTCTTAGATAGGACTTGCCTTTGAGCTAAACTAGCTTTTAGAAGAGCTTGCGTGAGCAGAACTAATGCTAAATGTTTATAATAATGTGACAATTCAAATTCTATACTACTACTATACGGCAGGTAGTTGCTAATTGCTCATAAGATAGGCCCCNTAATCCGGCACTGTCGTCGAGCCACAACGCAGCGCGCGCGCGCCGCTTCCGACCGCTCTCCATCGCGCCATAGGTAGGTTGGAGTTTCGTAGGGAATCAGTAGAGCGGCCGTGGCGCAATGGTTGTGAACGCGCTCGCCATGCGAGGAGACCCGGACTTCAAATCACGGAGAAAAATGCAAAAAGAGGTTTGTGAATTTGTTTCTTTCTAAGAAATTGTGTATAATAGAAAATTCTACAAAAAAGTATGTAGGAAAATTTAAATCTAAATCAGTGCCTCCTACAGGATTTAGGGAAACAGTGGGGGTGTATTCTCAACGGATTATAATACTAAAGTATTAAGGAATAAAGTTGAAAATCGCGTGGTTTCTTCTACTCTAGCGCCACAAATAAATGTAGAAGAGTTTAATGACATAGAAGGAGAGCGTTAGAGTATGTCCTTGGTAGAAGAAGAAAGAGACTTGAGACAATGGAGACTCAACCGACTATAGCTCTATAGCTCTAAGCAGGAAGGACTGGTGTCAGTATACAAGTTTCTAGGGCATTAGGAAAGTGAACTTAAGCGACTATAGCACTAAAGTACTAAGCAAACAAGCACCGGTGGCAGTATAGGAAGTTCCTAGAGTAGATTACAGCATTGGGAAAGGTGATTCAAGCGACTATAGCCCTTAAGCTCTAAGCAGCAAGACTCAGTCCGCACCACAACGCAGCGCGCGCGCGACGCTTCCGCCCGCTCTCCATCGCGCCATAGGTAGGTCGGAGTTTCGTAGGGAATCAGTAGAGCGGTCGTGGCGCAATGGTCAAAAGAGGCGCTCGCCATGCGACAAGACACGGACTTCAAATCTCGCGGCCGCCGAAGAAAAATGCAAAAAGGAGGTTTGTGAAAATTTGTTTCTTTCTTAGAAATTGTGTTTATAGTCCAGTAGAATTAGCTTTTAAATCGGAAATAATTCCTACAAAAGATTTTATTGTTTTAATGGCTTCATTGGTTGCCCATTAAGACTCTCCTAAGTTTTCGACTTCGACGGAGTTGTGCTTAAGTGGTGGGGGCCCCCGAAAGGGGCGTTTTTTCGGTTTTCCGGTTATACCGCGTAAAGGACTTACCCTATCGAAAAGTGGTCTTCATGACGGTTAAAGGGCACTTAATCCTGCATTGAATAAGACCAAATTCATATGTTTTGGACAAACCGTTCTCGCGCTAAAGTTCGGCAAAGTAGAAAATATACGTATAATTAATGACCCTCTCCACGTCCAATGGTTTGTTACCCACAGGCTTCCAAGTCTTGAAAAGGGCCACCTCAACCAGTGTAACCCTATCAAGGCTTACGAGCTTGATGCGCCTATCCTTGTTCGTCCCAGCCGTTCCTTAACTGCGGTTGCTGCACCTCTTCCTGGCACTCACCTGAACGACTCTGTGTTACCTACTGTGGCTGCCCCTCTTCCTTGTATCCTCCTGCATGACTACGTTGCCTAGCCGTATGCCTGGTCTAAGGTTCGACGCCAAAAATCAACAACAACAAGTTCATATTAAAACGCTGAAGAGTTTTTTGTTTGTTTGTTTGAACGCGCTAATCTTAAGAATTACTAGTTTGATTGAAATCATTATTTTTGTGTTGAATAGCTCATACATTGAGGAAGGCTATAGGATATATACAATCACTCTACGACTAATAGAGGCGAAGCAGTAAAGAAAAATGTTGCAAGCACGGGAAATAGTATTTAAACTATTTTCACTCGTACGAAGTTGATTTTGTGGCGTCGAACCTTGGACCAGGCATATGGCTAAGCAATGAAATCGTACAGGAGGGTACAAGGAAGAGGGGCAGCCACATTAGGTAACACAGAGTCGTTCAGGAGAGTGCCAGGAAGAGGTGCAGCAACCGCAGTTAAGGAACGGCTGGGACGAACAAGGATAAGCGAATCAAACTCGTGAGCCTTGTTAGGGTTACACTGGTTAAGGCGACCCTTTACAAGGCTTGGAAGCATGTGGGTAACAAGCCATTGGACGTGGAGAGGGTCATTAATTATACGTATATTTTCTACTTTGCCGAACTTTAGCGCGAGAACGGTTTGTCCAAAACATATGAATTTGGTCTTATTCAATGCAGGATTAAGTGCCCTTTAACCGTCATGAAGACCACTTTTCGATAGGGTAAGTCCTTTACGCGGTATAACCGGAAAACCGAAAAAACGCCCCTTTCGGGGGCCCCCACCACTTAAGCACAACTTCGTCGAAGTCGAAAACTTAGGAGAATCTTAATGGGCAACCAATGAAGCCATTAAAGCAAAAAAATCTTTTGTAGGAATTATTTCCGATTTAATCAATTTTTGTGTTTAATTCTACTGGCCTATTAGTGAAGATTCTTGATAGAAAATTCCAGAAAATAAAAAAATCCAAAAAAATTAAAATTCTAGAAAAAAGCTTTAGAGCAAATCATAGTGTCTAAATACTGGATTTAGGGAAACAGTGGGGGTGCATTCAACGAATTAGTACTAAAGTACTGATGAATAAAGCCGAAAATCGCGTTGTTTCCTCTATTCTAGCGCAGCGCCACAAATGAATGTAGAATATTTTCGTGACACAGAAGGGGGGAGGATGTTGTAGTATGACCTTGGTAGAAGAAGAAAGAGACAATGGAGACTCAACCGACTATAGCTCTATAGCTCTAAGCAGGAAGGACTGGTGTCAGTATACAAGTTTCTAGGGCATTAGGAGAGTGAACTCAAGCGACTAAATAGCACTAAAGTACTAAGCAAACAAGCACCGGTGGCAGCATAGAAAGTTCTAGAGTAGATTACAGCATTGGGAAAGGTGACTCAAGCGACTATAGCCCTTAAGCTCTAAGCAGCAAGACTCAGTCCGCATAACAACGCCGCGCGCGCGCGACGCTTCCGCCCGCTCTCCATCGCGCCATAGGTAGGTCGGAGTTTCGTAGGGTTGCTTGGGAAGACGGTTGGCGCAATGGTCAAAGGAGGCGCTCGCCACGCAAGAAGACCCGGACTTCAAATCTCAGGACCACTCGAGCAAAAATACAGGATTTAGGAAAAACAGTATGGGTGGCTCAAGTTGATTCAACCGATTAGAGTACCTATTAAAGTGTTAAGGACCAAAAACATTATTGGTATAAACTATCTGCCAGCTTATAGATGGAGCTAGGTGGTTATGGAGTTGCTTGGCATGCGAGGGTGTTATCCACGCTGCGAATTTTTGTCGCCAAGTTTCGATTTAGTTAATAATACAATTACACAGTTCTTCTTGGTTATTTCTCACTGACTGCGTATGGAACCCCACTGGCGCCACTTTTTCAACCACCAGTTGGCGCCACTGACGAATAATAAAGCTTTACGCGATAACGGCGCTAACTGGTGATCGCAAATACGAATTACAATGCTTAGTTGTTTCGAGGTGAAAAATCTTGTTAAAATAATGTTTTTTCTTTCCAGGACCTGACTATTCACGGTGACAGGACGTCAAAGGAACCCTTCTGACAGATAGCCACGTATATAATTATATATCAAGCCTTATATGCGAATATGTATAATCTATATAAAATATGACGCGATAAATTTTATATATTACGTACATATACAAGAGTCGAAAACTTGTCAAACATATCTAAAAAGGTGTTTTAAGTGGATGGTAAATGTTGTGTATAGGCAATAATTGATGCGCAACATGTTATTCAACGTTGCTCAACATCGCACGTTGACAGATGATAATTATATACAAGATGTTTCTCGTATGTATACAAAATATTTACATAAGTCCTATGGCTGAAATGATGATGATGATGATACAAAATATTGCGTGGCAATTGTTGCCAGATACACAGCTTAAATTGTAGACAAAGAGCCAATATGCATAATAATTGGGATACTTGGTACAAAATATTTATAAGAAATAGTCAATTGTATGTTATTGAAATTTTGAAAAGGCCCTTGATAGGTCCATATCGGTCCAGGCGGCTTCGAGTAATCGGGCGTATTACTTCTCCTTTTTTGAAGTTGGTAAAAAGGTATTGCAGTCTGGAAAACTTCACAATCCTACCACTAGGAGCGCTAGTGTCGACAAAGTATTGATAATTCAATTTATTGAATTTAAAACGACCAATGAGGCTAACCCAATTTAGTATTGGTATTTTTATTTACCTTGAAATATCTATAAAATGTTTGCATATTAGCTCTTAGTCTAAAAATACAGCTAGACATTGAAAATAAAGAAAGACGAAATGTATATACAAAAGTATATAATATTTAAAGTATACATAGCTTTGAGGCACGCTTGTTCATAAAATTAAGGTATACAAGTACATGTAATTCATATTTTATATAGATTATTATACAAGTCTTTGTAAACCAGAAATATACATGTTATTTCTAAAATTCTGTTATTTTTTTTTTTAATCTTAAAATTTCAATCGATTTCTGGTTTACGAAGATTGGCAAATTGTGATTTTGACTTTAAAAGTAATTAGGCTATTTTATACCTTATTTTGGTGTTAATAAGGATGCTAATAGCGTGTTACGATGAGGCGATGTGCTATATTAGAATCAGTTACAACTAGGAGTGTGGAAATGTCACAAATTGATTTGAACCTAATATCGAAGGCATAAGCTCTAAAATTACACTGGGAAATTTTGTGGGAATATTTGCTGAGTGCATGATTTTTCCAAAGATTGATTTACAACCTTATAGTAAAGGCATAAATCTCAAAATCTAATCGTCAATTCCTGATTTTGTGTACTTAATCCTTTATAAGACAGTGGGAATATAGTTCCCACCATATTCTAAACCTCATTCCCTTGTCTTTAGGTCCAAAAACAACAACAAATATTATGATTATTGAATGGTTAACTGTACAAGTATGTATATTTTATCGCTCCTAGATGTAACTGAATTTATATACACGCTGTTTTCGAATGATAAACAGATATTGATAAAATCTATAAGTTATTAGATCTCTTAGATAGGACTTGCCTTTGAGCTAAACTAGCTTTTAGAAGAGCTTGCGTGAGCAGAACTAATGCATAATGTTTATAATGTGACAAATCTAATTCTATACTACTACTATACGGTAGGTAGTTGCTAATTGCTCATAAGATAGGCCCCCTTAATTGATATTTATTGTCCGTGGCGCATAATCTTTTCTTAAAGGTTTTAAACCTTTGTTTGTCACCTGTCATCCGCTTTGCAATGAGAAGTCGAACCTTGATTTCGAACTCCTATGTTCTTCTGATTAATTTCGTTGCGGGTCCAATGACAGTGTAACTTTCCCCCGGAACAAACTTGACCTTCACTGGTTGGGTTATTGGCGGTCAAGCTGTAGATCCTGGCTACACAGAAGTTGCAGCGGTGGGAACGAGAGGTGGGAATAGTCTATACGCTCATATGGATCTAGAGAGATGCCAACCAATGTGCTGAGTTCGAAAGCAATGTGTTCTGTTTTTGGGCATATTGCTGCGACACTGGCCACGCCCCCTTGTTATATCTCCCTTTAGTTTCTGTGATCTGTGGGTACGCCCTTTTCAGGGCACCTATACACGTCCCAATATAGCTTGCCCTACCACCACTTCGGGAGAACATATGGGCTGGTGCTGAGAAGTGGCGGAAGATTACTAGCTACCACCATCTTACCTTAGTCTTAAGTCTGTCGCCATAACAACAATGTTAACAGCATTTTTGTGTTCCGGCAGTTAGAGGTAAGATAGCCAGTTCCTCCGTGGTTGAGGATTCCGGGTGAAGCTCGCTTCCACCTTCGGCCTGATCATCACTTACCATCAGGTGAGATACAGGCCAAGAGCTTCCTCGCTGTGGATAATTTATTTTTTTCCTAAGGTAGTGGCACCTTGTGGCACTTTTATGTACTACTAGCGGCCGCCCGCGACTTCGTACGCGTGGATCCCATTTTACCTCCTTAGGGGTTGCATTTTGTAAAATCCCGTCTTAGTGAGCACCTACGTTCTAAAAGGAACCCCCATGCAAAATTTGAGACTCCTAGCACTTGCAGTTTCTGAGATTTCGTGATGAGTGAGTGAGTCAGTCAGTCATTCAGTGACTTTTCGCTTTTATAGACTATTTCAGGTGCTTTGTAACAATTTATATTCTGATGTGCTGTCGATATTACATACTATGTATGTATTTTTTTTTATTGAAAACAATCTTAGGTTGATTCGAAATATTTTTGACACAAAATTTCAATTGAAATCACATTGCAGTTTGCATGGATACCATCCACGTTTCATACAAACTTACGCAATAGTTCTGCTCATACACAGCTGATCGCTGCGTCCTATCAAATATGGCGCTTGGTACAGTCAGCGTCAAATACTTCGCGACACCCAAAGTAGCCAAAGAGTTCGCAACACGTCTTTGTTACAATGAGGGCTATCGTTTTTATACTTAACAGTTGGCACCCCTGGCGATTGACAGGACATTACTCTACAGTGGCGCCATCTTGATGAGTGCAAATGCGATAGTCCTCCTACCACTTTAGCGCTCACCAGTTGGTGCCACTGTCTTCGCTACTAGCAAGTGACAGGACCTTACTCTACAGTGGCGCCAACTGGTGAGCGCTAAAACGATAGCCCTCATTGGAATAAGGTTGTGTTGTCAACTTTTTGGCCACTTTGGGTGTCACGGACTATTTGACGCTGACTGTTTGGTGGAAATCGTATGGAAATGGATAGTTCAGAGGATAGGATTTCGCTTGTTAAATGGCCATTGACTTTATACACTAGCTGACCCGGCGAACTTTGTACCGCCTATGTTCATCATGAATGTAGAATTCGAATGATGAAAGAATCTTTCAAAACGGTCCAATAGTTTCGGAGCGTATTCAAAACAAACAAATCTTTCCTCTTTATACACATGATAAAGTTTCAAATAGCTATCTGACAGATAAGTTCCTATAAGGCTTATTTTTGCAATGGGAATATGTTTCACTGCACATTGGACCTTATTGCTTTGTGCTAAGGTCGAAAATAAGGTTTATTGGTTGGATATGCTAAAGGTACAGCAATGACAGTATAGTAATATAGTTGTCACTACATTTTGAACTCTATCACCTCGTTTTAAGGGCCATAAGCAATGTCAAATTGGTGAAAGATTTTTTTGACTTCCCTCCATTGGGTTTTGTACTTTGTCATCCTTATTATAAGGTCTGAAATCGATTCAATGGTCATTTAATAAGTGAGAAATAATAATAAGACTTCGCAAAGCTCACTATTTTACCTTATTCGTTTTTATAAGAAACTTTTGTTTAATCTATGGTGCATGTCTTACTTATAATGTACNCCCGGGACAAACTTGACCTTCACTGGTTGGGTCATTGGCGGTCAAGCTGTAGATCCTGGCTACACAGGAGTTGCAGCGGTGGGAACGAGAGGTGGGAATAGTCCCGTCTCTATACGCTCATAAAGATCTAGAGAGATGCCAACCAATGCGCTGAGTTCCAAAGCAATGTGTTCTGTTTTTGGGCATATTGCTGCGACATAGGCCACGCCCCTTTGTCACATGTCCCTTTAGTTTTTGTGATTTGTGGGTACGCCCTTTTCAGGGCACCTATACACGTCCCAATATAGCTTGCCCTACCACCACTTCGGGAGAACATATGGGCTGGTGCTGATAAGTGGCGGAAGATTACTAGTTACCACCATCTTACCTAAGTCTGTCGCCATAACAACCATGTTAACAGCATTGTTGTGTTCCGGCAGTTAGAGGTAAGATAGCCAGTTCCTCCGTGGTTGAGGATTCCGGGTGAAGCTCGCTTTCACCTTCGGCCTGATCATCACTTACCATCAGGTGAGATACAGGCCAAGAGCTTCCTCGCTGTGGATAAATTTTTTTTCCTAAGGTAGTGGCACCTTGTGGCACTTTTATGTACTACTAGCGGCCGCCCGCGACTTCGTACGCGTGGATCCCATTTTACCCCCTTAGGGGTTGCATTTTGTAAAATCCCGTCTTAGTGAGCACCGACGTTCTAAAAGGAACCCCCATGCAAAATTTGAGACTCCTAGCACTTGTAGTTTCTGAGATTTCGTGATGAGTGAGTGAGTCAGTCAGTTATTCAGTGACCTTTCGCGCTTATAGACTATTTTAGGTGCTTTGTAACAATTTATATTCTGATGTGCTGTCGAAATTTACTCTGTATGTATTTTTTTATTGAAAACAATCTTAGTTCGATTCGAAATATTTTTAACACAAAATTTCAATTGAAATCACATTGCAGTTTGCATGGATACCATCCACGTTTCATACAAACTTACGCAATAGTTCTGCTCATACACAGCTGATCGCTGCGTCCTATCAAATATGGCGCTAGGTACAGTCGGTGTCAAATACTTCGTGACACCCAAAGTAGCCAAAGAGTTCGCAACACGTCTTTGTTGTAATGAGGACTATCGTTTTAGCGCTCACCAGTTAGCGCCACTGTAGAGTAAGGTCCTGTCACTTGCTAGTAGCGAAGACAGTGGCGCCAACTGGTGAGCGCTAAAGTGGTAGGAGGACTATCGCATTTGCATTCATCAAGATGGCGCCACTGTAGAGTAAGGTCCTGTCAATCGCCAGGGGTGCCAACTGTTAAGTATAAAAACGATAGCCCTCATTGGAATAAGGTTGTGTTGTCAACTTTTTGGCCACTTTGGGTGTCACGAACTATTTGACGCTGACTGTTTGATGGAAATTGTATGGAAATGGATAGTTCAAAGGATAGGATTCCGCTTGTTAAATGACCATTGATTTTATACACTAGCTGACCCGGTGAACTTCGAACCGCTTAAATTCATCAGAAATAATGTAGGATTCGAATGGTGAAAGATTTTTTTTTAATTGGTTCATTACTTTCAGAGCTTGCAGAGCAATACAAACAATCAAATCTTTCCTCTTTGTACACCTGATAAAGTTTCAGATAGCTATCTGACAGACAAGTTATGGAATATGTTTCACTGAACATTGGACCTTATCTAAAGGTCAAGGCCTTGTTCTAAAGTCGAAAATAAGGTGTATTGATTTGATATGCTGAAGGTACAGCAATGGCAGTATATTAATGTAGTTGTCACTACATTTTGAACCCTATCACCTTGTTTTAAGGGCCATAAGCAATGTCAAATTAGATAAAGATTTTTTTGACTTCCCTCCATTGGGTTTTGTACTTTATCATCCTTATTATAAGGTCTGAAATCAATTCAATGGTCATTTAATAAGTGAAAAATAATGATAAGACTTCGCAAAGCTCACTATTTTAATTTATTCGTTTTTATAAAACATTTTTGTTTAATCTATGGTGCATGTCTTACTTATAATGTAAAGAATTTAATTTATTATTATTATATTTTATTTGGTGCTTCCAAAGTATTTATTGAACAAAATTTTATTTAAAAGACAAAATAAAATACAGATTATGAAAATCACACATAGACAAATCCTCTATTTTGTCTATGGACAACGATTGGCTCGATTTATGTATCTGTGGCTGTCTCTAAAACCGAATATCAGTGTATTCCTTCGCTACATATTAAATGGGACAGTATACATAAATAGTTTCTGCTTTCAGTTATAGAGATAGCAAAAAAATTACATTGGAGTGAATTAAAATTATTTTGATTTTATTATATCTATTTGTGTACAGTCAGCGCCAAATAGTTCGTAACACCCAAAGTAGCCAAAAATTCGCAACACGTCTTTGTTACAATTGGAATAAGGTTGTGTTGTCAACATTTTGGCCACTTTGGGTGTCACGAAGTATTTGACGTCGACTGTACTATCTTAGTGGATTTTGCACTACGCATTTGTCAATAACTTAAATACTTTTATTTGTATTTTTTTTCTCTAAATACAAGAGCGATATTGCATTTTAGCGTATTTCGTAACATGACAATTAGTTTCAGTTGAAATTATAGTTATAAAGCATACTTAATATAATCGAATAACAAAATATCAAATCTTTTAATTATTTAAAAGCATTTGATTATTTTTACTACTAAATTAGCTATAATTTTGACAGATAGCCACACTGACTTGTAATTTATGGAAGTGTGTACAGATATCTTATTTATTTAAAAAAATAACGTTAAATATTTATGTTTATTTATACGTTACAATCGGTGAAGTGGAAAATTTGTATAATTTTATTATATTTACTTTCGTTTCAATTAAGATATATTATTATAATGTTATTTTTTTGTTGGTGGAGATACTTTTAAGTTAACTGTTTCTTTTATTTTTATTTAAAATGGGGCTTGAAATGTTGGCTCTGGAAGGATGTTAAAGATTTTAGGGTACGCGCACACATTTTCGTGTGTCTTCGCTTAGATATTATTGTCATTCGTAAAAATATAGCGAGTTCGTTCGAATATGAACATTAAAACGTCTCAGAGGCACCTGGTAATGTAACTAAATATATAACATTTATATATAAGGTATAAATAAATATATAACTTGCTTTCGAATGTTGAAACGGCCGTTTGAAGGTTAAAGTTTTTAATAATGACAATGTCACACGCATGGTACAAAATTCTGTTATTTTTGTCTTTTAAAATTTTAATGTTTAGACACTCGTCTTCTGGCCGTTGGATTACCGGCTTTGGTCTATAGGGTTTGGCCAAAAGTGTTGCCATGTGATACATGTAGCCGGATACTGGAGTATATAAATAATTCGATTTTAGATGTTGTTGATTTCGGATGATAGTAATGATGATATTTTTGAATCAAGGGATGATGTTCGAGCGAGTACGGGACTGCAGTAGAAATATGTACAATTTTGAGCTAATAATAATTAATTATTAATAAAAATTGACAGCATTTCGTTTTTTGCATATGAATGTTTGCACACTAGGTTTCGAATATTACAATTACAGGTTTTGAAATGTTGTGATTGTATAAAATGACGAGTTGCCTCAATTGATTTTGAATCTTACATTATGAAATAAGATTCAGAATCCATTGGGAAAATTCGACGACTTGGGAAGGTTGATTTGCTGCCAAATCTGTTTAAAAACCGTCAAGCAACTTCTCTAGTAGTTTAGATTTGAAAATTGTAAAAGGAGGAGCTAANGAAGAAGCTAATATTATGCATATCGATCATTATTCGATAAAAAATACATAAATATATGCAAATGCAACACTTCAAAAACGCCACAAAATGTATAAATACTATTATTAATATACATATATAAATACGTTTCTTAGAAGCCATGAATTCTAGTCTTGCAGCTTAGAGCATAGTAAAATTGTACGTAATAATTATTTGTTTAAATAATATAATATTTAGATTAAGTTATATAATTATTGATATTAATATTGTAACGGTATGGGCGGGCACGATTCTGGCAGTGTTGCCAGTGTAAAATAGCGCGGTAAAAGGATACTGAAGAATCATTGATGCGACCAAAAAAGACCTTAAAAATCTATTACTTTAAAAGTTACAATGGTTTTAAATCGGAGGAAAAAAATATTTCTTTTCTTATTGAATAAAACTGTAGAGATATTCAATAACTACGCACTAATTCACTTCGAAAGAGTGACCACTGTTTCTCAACATTTATGTCACGCACCTTTCTGGGCCTTCTTAAATTTATCAGAGGCAAAAAAAGAACGCTACGCTCCCCACACTACAAGACAAGATGGGTTGAGGAGGCATATTATCATAATCAATATTATTTAATAAATTATTATTTATCTTGACATTCTGAAAAAGGAATTCTGATCGATTTTCCTCCATCCATTGAAACGAACTCACAAAAATCTACTCTTTCTCTCTCTCTGTCTTAATATTGGTTGTAGTACATCATTTTTGGTCGCATCACATTTAATATTATCAGATGGTTTCGTGCGCGGTTCTCTAAGCTTATTATCATTGGTTTCACACTCGGCAACCGCTCACGAAAGTAATATCTAGTCTACGAACGTTTTCCGTCTGTATTTGGCGAAATAACAGTTATTTTTGTCAATATATTAACTAAAAGATGTATGTATAAAATTGTTAAATACTATTATGTACTTATAGGCCCTTTTGTAAATGCGATTCTTACGTGCTCAGTGGACGAGTGGGCTCAGTTTAGTTTATATTACAAATGTCCTTGATAACATCCATCAGAATGTATAATTTGCTTATTTTTAAGTTATATCGGGTGTATTTTCATAGAAAGATATAGTCGGAAATCTTAAAAAAAGCATTTCGAAGTCTTAATAAAATAATGTGGGATGAATCTGCTGCCAATGTGTGGGGGACTGTATTTGACAGTTTGAGAACCAGTGTCTTTCTGTAGGTATGTTTATAAAAGGTTTTAAATATGAATGTAAATTGTTTCGTGATTATTTTCACCGCTCGTCCACTGGGCCGCTTCAAGCGATGCGCTGTTTCGTTTAAAGGTATGCACGCTCGTTTTTCAGTTTATTTTGCCATATTTTTTATATTTACCGAAATATGCACAATGAAATTTAAATAAAAGGTATTTGTCCTTGACAGTGTGGTTTTATTTTAGTTCGCCAATAACAATTGATTGAATTTTCTGTGTTTGTATTCAAGCGGGTACAAGGTATTATTGGTTATTGAAAAAATCATTGTTTTCTAAGAAGTAAATATTTATTAACCCATTTAGCCCTACCGTACCCTATGTGGTACAGTATCTTTTTGAAAATATTTCGAAGTACCAAACTGTTATTAATTTGTAAAAATGATTGTGACAGTAAGCTTAAAGTGATTATTTTACATAAAAACATTTAATAATATGTTTTAACAAGTGGTTTCGGAAATATTTATGAAATTCCTCGACAGAAAACAAAAACAATATTTACAATGTATTTAAGAAGGTATAATTTCTTATTATTCATGGTAAATTATATTATTTATCAATTTTTTTTTTAAAATAGAGTACAATAGATATCATGACTACAAAAAAATATTATTGAGATAATTTTTATACAGTTTATTCCCGTCTAAAATAGGTGTACCGTATAAGGTACAGTAGGTCTATGCATGAGCAAATCGTGCGAAAAATAAAATTTAATTTTTATTATTTTTATTGTTTCAGGCAATTGATGCTTCACTTTATTGCCACAAATCATGAAATATTTAATAATTTCAGCAAACATAAAGCAATTTTGGTATTTTTCTACTACTGTCTTGTCAGATGACCGCTAATGATGATCAGACTGACGAAGATTTAGGCGATAAAGATAGTGTCAATGTAAATAATAACCCTCAGAGTTTTCTCCGATGGATTTGCTAAATTTCCATCGTCGTGTTGCTAAATGCGATTATAGATAGCAATAAACGTAATAAATCAGAAGAAGCCAGATCTTCTTCAGCTATCCTCACTAACTTCTGAGAAGGTAGGAAAAAAGAACCAACATGTGGTTAGTATCACAGAAAACGTCTTACAAGATATGCCAAGTGTGATACTAGTGATTATATGATTTTATTTTTATTTTATATCATACAAAAATAAATAAAAATCTTCTTTGAACAACAACTATGTTTTGCTTGCTTATAGACCTACTGTACCCTATATGGGACGGGCTCCCCACGGCCCCCTATTTATGGATTATTTTTTTAAATATTTTTTTCATGATTTTTGGGCTTCCCTTTGTAAGTTTTTGCTGAAAAATCAATTTTTATTTACAAAAATAATTATCGGTCTAAATGGGTTAAACCAGCGAAAAAAAGGAAATACTAATATAACTCCACTAAACAAATAAATGCTTTCTTGCATTAATAATACATTTTCAGCTGCTTTATATTACAGTTATGCTCGTTACAATAACGAGTAAAAGAGACACAACATAAAAAGTTACATAATTATAAAATAATGTTTTCTTTATTATTTCCATTACAAGTAAATAAAATAAAATCAAACCCAATTGCACAAATATTGATAATAATAATAAATAACACAATGAATGATTAACAAACATAGTATACGATTAGTAGGCGGTTATAAAGGTGAAATAAATTTCATCTTAAGTCCGGTCGCCGAGCGGATAGTATTTCGTACAATGACCCCAAGCTACCCATCCTTATCGCTCGCGGCTCTACGGCCGTCCGTCGCACAGTGAGTGTGCGAGCGCGACAGCAATATAATTACGCGCGAGCGATAAGGATGGGTAGCTTGGGGTCATTGTACGAAATTCATGCTCGGCGACCGGACTTTAGGCAGTGCAAAAACAGTAAAGACCATTCCAAGTCGAGTTCAAAAGCCTGTGATGTTATTGGTAACTAGTTTTCATCTTCACATTTTTCAAATTCTGAGCTTGAGTACTAACTCAGTCAGTGCCTGAGAAATGTTAGCGGCACTGGATGCTCTGTCATGTTATACACCATTACATTTTTATCACCGAAAAAATTTTAACAGGTTATGTAGAAACGTGTGAAAAATTTATAGCAGAAGAAAAATAAATGTTTTTCATAAAGTTAATTTTTTAATTAAATTTTCTTTAGTCCGTATTTTTCGTGTCACAGCTGGGTCACTCCGCTGCTCGCTAGAGTAGTCGTACGCGCTCGCATATTGCCCCGATCTGTTTGTCTCGCTCACGCCTCGACCACGCTTCCAGTGTTATTATTACATACTTAGCTAACTTAGACCATGTTGAGTTCTAATAAGTGTTACATTATCTTACGTAAATAGTGCTAACGACGCGTGTGTCTATAAATTACCAATTTTAGGATGAAATTTTGAGTAACTTTATTTAACTTTTTTTTTGCATAAATAGGATCAGTATCAATAACTCATTACCCAGATTTTTTTTTCGGTGATAAAAATTTTGTGGTGTATACCTCAGGCACTGGAGTTAAGCACTATACCTTATAATACATATTGTGATTCTTTAACAGTGTGATGAATAAACATATTTTGAATAATACAACAAGGTAAAAATCAATCTAATATTACTATCCTAAGAATAATGTTTGAAAACTGCGTAGCGTAGGTAAAGATACTACAAGACTTTTTCATTAAACTTTTACATCATTGTAACGTTATTATAGGCTATTTGAATAGAGCTATTAAGCACTGTCTTATGTAGTTTTTATAGGTACTATTTTTCAATAAAAACGTGTAGTCTGATTGGCTAGCAACGACATACATTTATACTAAAGTCCGGTCGCTGAGCAGATGGAATTTCGTACAATGACCCCAATGAGTAGCTTGGGGTTATTGTACGAATTTCTATCTGCTCGGCGACCGGACTTTACCCGTAGACAACAGACTTTCAGTCGGCCTATAGTTTTGTCGGCTCTAATTTGTTTATGGAATCGGAAGATACCAAATCGGCCGTTTTGTGTAGTGGTTCAGAACGGACTACTATGCCGAGAGGTCCCGGGTTCGATTCCCGGCCGGGCAGAAATTGAAGTGATGAATTTTAATTTCTGTGACGGGTCTGGGTGTTACTATGTATAATATGTATGTATTTAAAAAAAAAGTATATAAGTAGTATATCCGTTAAGCTAGCACCCATAACACAAGCATTAAGTTGCTTACTTTGGGGCTAGCTGGCGATGTGTGAAATTGTCCAAAGATTTATTATTATTATTAAATCAGTGTAGTGTGCGTACTTCCATACATGTTCATACTGACTGATTAACAGCCCGACCGACCCAACTATCGGCCGACAAAAAGTGTAGACAGCAGGGTATCTATGTTAATACTAGACAGTATCAATGTTAATAAACACAAAAACTTATTATAAATGTTCGATATGCAATTTTAGTGCCTGAATCNGTCAGTCAGTTTCTCCTTTTATATATTTATAAGAAGATACTTAGCTAACTTAGACCATGTCGAGTTCTAATAAGTGTTACATTATCTTACGTAAATAGTGCTAACGACGCGTGTGTCTATAAATTACCAATTTTAGGATGAAATTTTGAGTAACTTTATTTAACTTTTTTTTTGCATAAATAGGATCAGTATCAATAACTCATTACCCAGATTTTTTTTTCGGTGATAAAAATTTTGTGGTGTATACCTCAGGCACTGGAGTTAAGCACTATACCTTATCCCAACTAATATTATAAATGCGAAAGTAACTCTGTCTGTCTGTCTGTCTGTCTGTTACGCTTTCCCACTTAAACCTCTCAACCGATTTTGATGAAATTTGGCATAGAGATAGTTTGAGTCCCGGGAAAGAACATAGGATAGTTTTTATCCCGATTTTTGAAACAGGGACGCGCGCGATAAAGTTTTTCTGTGACAGACAAAATTCCACGCGGGCGAAGCCGCGGGCGGAAAGCTAGTAATACATAAATTGTGATTCTTTAACAGTGTAATGAATAAAAATATTTTGAATAATAATACAACAAGGTGAAAATCAATCTAATATTACTATCCTAAGAATAATGTTTGAAAACTGCGTAGCGTAGGTAAAGATACTACAAGACTTTTTTATTAAACTTTTACATCATTGTAACGTTATTATAGGCTATTTGAATAGAGCTAAACACTGAGTCTTATGTAGTTTTTATAGGTACTATTTTTCAACAAAATCGTTTAATCTGATTGGCTAAAGCCTGGTCCGTGAGCACGTAGAATCCCGTCCAATGACCCCAAGCTGCCCATCCTTGTCGCTCGCACGTAATTATGTTGCTGTCGCGCTCGCACACTCACTGCGGGCGCGCGTCGCACAGTCGCGACAGCAATATAATTACGCGCGAGCGATAAGGATGGGTAGCTTGGGGTCATTGTACGAAATTCCATCTGCTCAGTGACCGGACTTTACCCATAGATAACAGACTTTCAGTCGGCCGATAGTTTTGTCGGCTCTAATTTGTTTATGGAATCGGCCGATACCAAATCTGTGTACTGTGCATACTTCCATACATGTTCATACTGACTGATTAACAGCCCGACCGACCCAACTATCGGCCGACAAAAAGTGTAGACAACAGGGTATCTATGTTAATACTAGACAGTATGAATGTTAATAAACACAAAAACTTATTATAAATGTTCGATATGCAATTTTAGTGCCTGAATCTTGTTATCGCTGACAATCTTAACATCGTCTTTTATATCTCCATGAAAACGGGCCATGTGGTTACGAAGCAACGTCTTCCTTATAGATCTATACCCACACTGAGGCACCGTACAATGGAACGGTTTGACCCCAGTGTGGGTTGTCTCATGAGAGAGCAAATTCTCTTTCCTTGTAGCTAAATAACCGCAATACTGACATTTGAAACCGTCACCGAGGTGTACCGCTGTAACATGTTTCTGCATCTCATATTTATGCTTACAAATATACTCACACTTCGTACACTTGTACTCGTAGTGAGACTTCTGATGCATAACGTATTGACACTTGTAGTTTGTTGTGAACTGGCATAAATTACAGCTCATAGGGACTTTAGATTCGCTTCGTTTATTGTGCAACGCTATCTGATCTTTAGTTTTCGTTGCAAAGTCACAATTAACACATTTGTACGGACGAATCTGGGAGCTTGTGTGGTGTCTCTGAAAGTGTCTTTGGACTGACGCTTTGAAACGCGATGTGTAGTTACACATATGGCATAGAAACGGTCGATCCTTGTTCTCAGATTCTAAAACTTGAATGTTCTTCCATTCTACGAACCCATCTAGCATATAATTATGTGTTGCATGATCTTTTTCTTTTGCTTTTTCATTTTCTTCCTTCAGGAANTTCAGGAACTGAAATTCTTTATTTGTGGTAGTTATTGAATCGGTTGGTTGGTCTTCCATTTCTAGAGGTATTTGGTTCTTTTTATACACTTTTGTGTGAGTCCTTTTATGTTTTTTGTTTTCGCACATGAAATAAGTTTCGAAATCGCATGACTCGCATTTCAACATCTCTTTTTGTTTACTTCTAACCTTATGAGCGGTCAACCTCCAATTTACCTTAGTTGAAAAATCGCAATATTCACACTTGTTTGCTTTGTCCGAAACCTCATTGTGTATTTTGGCCATATGCCTAGTGATGTGGCCATCATATTTCGTCACAAATGGACACTTATCGCATTTATAAACCATATTATCGTTGTGCGTTTTACTGTGTTTAAGAAAGTTATGCCTGTACGCTGTAGTATAATCACATTCACTGCATTGAAACTGTTTGTTATCTTTATGCTTTCGCATATGAGCGTTCAGGTTCCATTTGTAATAAGTAGTATAGTCACAGGTGCCACATTTATAATTTGGTGACGACCTCATTTTGCTCAACTGCTCTTCCGATTGGTGTTTTATAGCCATATGCCTGTTCAACGCTGTAGGATATTTTGTGCTGTAGTCGCAGAGTTCGCAAGAGTTTGGCTTCACTCCTCCGTGACCCAGTTTGTGGAGCTTCAAGCAGTTTTTGTACGTTGTAGTATAATCACACACGTCACATTTCAATAGTGGTTTTTGTTTCTTTCTTGTTGATTCTCTGAAGTGGGTGCTGTGAAAATATAATAATAAAAATAGTAAATTTGAGAGTAAATTGAAATAAATGATTACTGCTTTAAATATAATTTAATGTTAAACATATTTGACATAATTTGAAGTAATTATAAACTAACTTGTCAAAACCCTGGACACACAACACACAACTGCTTTCTCATAGAAATTAAAGTTACTTTTGGTTTCTTTGTGAGTCAGTCTTTATACAAATGTTTAAAAAGCTATTATGGTTAAAATAATATGTTGTCAATGATCAATCAAATACATAAGTAAATATTTAATGTTCAACAAAAATATTCAAGAAGCGCAGTGTAAATGTCCAAGGATAGTTATATTTATTCAAGACGTAAAAAATAAATTTAACATCTCATCTGCATCAGTTGTTTTTACGAGTAGAAAATACTTACATATCAGGTTCAACGACGATATTGCTCGGGGCTTCTTCTTCCATCTCGACCTTCACCCAGACACTCGTGAACATGTTCATGACGTTCTCTTTCAACATCGGGTCTTGGTTATCAGAATCTATGGGTTCTTCTATGGCAGGCACTTGGAGGATCATACAATCCTGTGCATCGGTTTCTTGGGATGTGTCCGGTTGATCCATAGTTACTGAAAATTTAAATTTCATGAGTAAAAAAACTGATGTAAGTGCATTTTATTTATTTAAACTACAAGCACATAAAACAGTGTACATAAGGCGGACTCAATGTCTTTCGGCATTTTCCTCCAGTCAACCATTTGTGATGTCATTTTGTGGTTGAGTAAAATGAATAGGCACTTTTGGATATGGAAGAACTGTAAATAATGCATACTTTATTATTTAAAGAGCGCAATTAAGAATTATTATTTCATGTTTTTTGGAAAACAGAAATGTGTATTTAAAAAATAAAAGTAGCTCCTCTTTTAAAGCGAGGGTGTTCTGCGAGTAAATTCAGCCCACATACTTTTTAGTAGGTTGGTTTGAAATGCAACAAAATAATGTAAAATGTATTTCTGTCTTTAAATTGACTATTTACAAGTAAGTTTTACCTAAGGTTGACCAAATGGTTCGATGAGATAGTAAATTCGTACTAAAACGAATAAATTTAACAGCAAATGAGGACATCTATTTCAATTATAAGACAAGACATGAAGACATAAACATCTGCAATCACTTCCACTTTTTACTAAGAAAATAATCATTTTGGGTCCGTTTTACAGGTTTCTAGTCATAAAAAAGATAAGAACTTAACTTACATGGTTAAATTTGTTACTTTATCGGCATTGAAAGTGTAGTTTCACAATAAAAAGAACAAAAAGGCCAAAAATCAATCGACTCGCACAAGCCTCAAATTGTATTTTTTTTGTAGCCGATGACAGATTTGACGGAAAGGATTACGTTCAAAAACCTAAAGATTTAAAAAAAAAATTGGATTTTTTCTGATTACAAAATACTTATAGATAGTTTTACAAAAGTATTTCGCAACTATAATGAACTATAAATCTTGCCCATTTCGGGCATTCTTGCCATATTCTTGCCGACCTTGCCGTACTATTTTCGTGAACTTCGTGAATTTCGTTTTGAAATTCGTAATTCTTAGAAACTAAAATAAAAAATCGATTGGAAAAATAAATCGTAAAGATTCGTAACAAAAGTGTTCTTAGCTTTTTTTTTGTATGGCAAGAGTCTCTTGTCACCAGTGTCATTTGTGGTCATTTGTGATCAGCTGTCAAAATAAATCTGCCCAGTGCCAGTGCCCGATTTCTATCAAAACATTTTCGTATTGGAACTCTAAAACAGCAAAAAAATATTAAAAATGTACACAGAAGTAGACGTATTTGTCGGTAATTATACTTTAATTGATCCCGAGATATATCAGCTGTGGATTGACGGTTGTTCCTGTAAGTAGGTATTTCATTAATTTGATAACCACATTCTTGGTAATATTATACCACAAGATAAAATCATATTAGATAACTATTTTTGGCTGTGCTCGAATGTTATGAATGCCAGCATTACGATTAGCATTCATGAAGATATGTAGCATAAAATAAACATAATTTTTAATCCTGTTGTTGATATGTTTGTTGATATTGTATACTATGTACTAGGTTCACGTCCCGTGAAGTACAATAAAATTGTGTTTAATGTACCTAATAGTTAAGGAAATTTACAGCCTCTTATTCCTATTAAATGGTTCCATAATGTTGGTACACACAACAGCACATCAGTTTGTCTGTCGTCTGTACATAAGTAGATGTACACAACACAAGACAAGAAAAGAAAGAAATACTCAAAAGAGCACTATTTAGGCAGCCTTATCCATATAAAGCACAGGTTTATTTTACAGTTGGAAAATATCATAAGACCCATTATTCAATACTGATAGAATGTAGGAATAGGTACGTCAAATAACCAAATAAATATTTCAGCCAGTGAAGCCGTGTCTACGTTGCATCAGAGAAACATCGCTAAACAGACCGGAGCGTCGGTGGAACTGATTGCCAGCGATGTGTTGGATCATTACCGGTAAATAATCACCTGTCTTTGTCAATTTGGTACGCTGTATAGTTGTTTCACACTGAACTGTCCCAGCTATGACATTGACAGGAGGGGACCACCATTAATACTAATAATATGGAGTTACTAGCGGCCGCCCGCGACTTCGTACGCGTGGAATTTTGTCTGTCACAGAAAAACTTTATCGCGCGCGTCCCTGTTTCAAAAACCGGGATAAAAACTATCCTATGTTCTTTCCCGGGACTCAAACTATCTCTATGCCAAATTTCATCAAAATCGGTTGCGAGGTTTAAGCGGGAAAGCGTAACAGACAGACAGACAGAGTTACTTTCGCATTTATAATATTAGTTGGGATTAGTCCCATTTTTTGTCAATTAATATTTCAGAACCGTTTGACTTTACACTGGATCCCTAAGGCTACGGTCTCCTATAAAAGCTATACGCGGCGACTAACGTCAACGTCAAACGTTCCTACTTCTAAACGCCGACATAAACGTCTGAAAGACACCACAACACAACAGCCCCCTTAGACAAAACGCACTTTTTGATCGAATCGAAAATCGAATCCGTCAAAACTCCATACAAAAAAGGGGCTTTTTGACCACTTTTCGACTGGTTTGCGATTATAATTTGCACTTTGTCTAGACCCACTGTACATTTCTACAATCAGCATTGTGACGTGGCCTACGGCTTTTACAGGAGACGAGGAGACCACGACCTAATATGAGCCCTATAAGTGTGATTTACCAGCAATCTGAGGGCTGGCCTAGGGCGGCAAATCTGTAAATCCGCCACTGCCGCATTGTCTTTCAGACGTCGACGTCGGCGTATGGACGTCGACAGGAACGTTTGAAGCTGACGTCGTAAACCCGTATAGCGTTTAGTAGGATACGTATGTTTTGTTTTTCAGCACATTTGCCCTGTTGGAGCGACTCCTCACAGTCCCATCGAAGTTATCCGAGCAGATGATCTTCCAAATTGACGAGCAGACAAAGCAGATGCTTATTGAAAAGTAAGTTACATGGTAAAAGAAACATCTGATTGTTTCCTGGATAGGCCAGGACTTTAAAGGTCATAGCAGACTTATCAACTCTGAAAGGGATCAACACCGTATCGCCTATCCTAAAATGCAGTGCCCGACAGGGTCCATAATTGTATCTTACCTTACCAATAACACCTTTTGTAAACATTATGGAAGCAATAAACTATTGAGTATTGAGTATCGCGAGCTGTCATAACCTTTCGCACGCTGTCAAACTCGAAGCGAGGCGTTGGCGTTACGGTGCCGATAAGTGTGCGTTGCAGTATGAGTTTTATTACAAAGAATATTGACCGCCTCGAGTTGATACGGCTACGATCCCTTTCCGGGTTGATAAACGTCCTTAAAGCGGTTGTCCCCTGATCGGACTAAGTTGAGAAAATGTTTGTTTTAGGTATTACGATTTGGACGATGCAGTCATCAGAGAGTTGTTGGGAAGAAAATTGTCGTCGCGGCATCGGAAGGATCTTGATGAGGTTGGTAATCATCATCAGGTCATTTAGTCTCCACTGCAGGAGAACAACCCTCTCTAATTTACCAGAGGCAAGATTTCCTGCTACCTTTATCAGGTCGTCGGTCCACCTTGTGGATGGACGTCTAGGGTTTCTGATTTCTCGACTTATTTTTTTTCTCGAGTTTCGGGAATTCTCGAGGCCGAAGTCTCGAGTTTTCTCGGGTCTCGAGTTTTTTTATTAAAACTGTTGAAATCGGCTGAAATTTAATAAAAACACAGGTTTTTTTTTCATCTAATATACCTACTTTTATTGCACAAAACTCAACATTAGAATTTAGTACCACTTATTTGGGTAAGGAAAGAAAGAAAAAATAAAATATTTCATAATTAATATTAACTAATAATCATTAATTAGTAATTAATGAAAGGAACAAAAGTCATAAAGTCGCGTGTAATTTATGGATAAATATCAATAAAAATCTGAAGCTACAATTGAATCACTTGTTTTCCAAAGAACACTAGTCCAAATTAACAGCAAAATTACGATAATAAACCTACATTTATAAACAAAAAAAAACCTAACCTAACAGACAGTTAACATATTTTTCAATCTTTAAATCAGTCAGTTACACAGACATAATAAACATAGCATACCTATTACCTACTCGTTGGTGAACATTATTAGTTTCGATTGAGATCATTACTTGCAAATCAAATAAGTTAAAAAAGGAAAGACGGGCCAGTCTAAAAGCACTGTTAACCTATAAAATAATTAAAAAAAAACTTATTTTTGTCTAAGAAAATAGGTTTTCAAGAATATTAAATCTTCAAAATCGAAACTCGAGAATTCTCGAGCTCCGGTAAATTTTTCTCGTCTCGAATGAAGCCAAATTTCTCGAGTTTTCTCGAGTTCGAGAAAGCTCGAGCAGAAACCCTATGGACGTCCCACGCTGCGTATTCCGAAGTACGAAGGCGCTGGATGCAGGCCGCTACCAACCGTGCAATGTGGAAGTCATTGGGGGAGGCCTATGTTCAGCAGTGGACGTACTATGGCTGAAATTATGATGATGATGATAAAGAGGATTTTTTTTAATGATTTTTGTCTTCAAGTCGCCTTTTATGATATCAATGTTTGTTTTGTTTCCTCTTCCCGTGGATGTCGTAAGAGGCGACTAAGGGACAAATGCGAGCATCAGGCCTCCCCAACCCGTCTGGCCAGCGTGGGGAGTGTAGGACAAATCCTCTTGCCTCTGGTCAATTAGAGGCATGCTCCTGCAGTGGAGACTAAAGAACGAAATTAATATAATCACGAAGTAACTGAGGCGGTCAGTATTCTTTGTATGAAACTCCATACTGCAACGCACAGTACGCACACTTATCCGCACCGTAACGTAAACGCCTCGCCTCGCGACGAAAGGCGATACGAATTACGATGTTGATCCCTTTCTGGGTTGATTAGTGTGCTTACCTTAAATGACCTGACGATATAATTGAAATAAAGTTAGGTCACCGAGCAAATCGAATTTCGTCCAGTGACCCCAAGCTCGCCATCCTTATCGCTCGCGCGTAATTATATTGCTGTCGCGCTCGCACACTCACTGCGGCCGCCCGTCGCACAGTCGCGACAGCAATATAATTACGCGCGAGCGATAAGGATAAGCTTGGGGTCACTGGACAAAATTCTACGTGCTCACGCACCAGGCTTTAGTTTATGTTGTTGAGTGTTATCGGTACACGCTAAATGATCCATGAGTGCACACGCACACTACAATAATGCCTTACGGATTGCTCGGACCACACTCCCCGTACCCCGCGCGACCGAGACCAAACATTGGTGGGGCGCGTCCGAGTGGATGACACGATCTATAATTAGCAATAAGAGTAGATGCCATTCAAATGGCAATGCCAGATTTTGTATGGAAGGTGGCGTCTTTTTTTTTTCGCGCGGCCATCGACCAAACTTTGTTTTTTGATTACAAAATAGTGTAATAAACCAAACTCACTATGGAATGTATACCTCTAAACTCAGTCTGAACTGAGTTACGAGCATTAGAAGTTTGATGATTTTCATACTAGATTTGCTTTTTCCGCGCAAGTTTTGTAAGAAATTGCAACAAAATTTTGCGCTATTTTTTATTGCGCTGATTCTGCTGCATACTGATGTCTGGAGCCTTTAATGGATGGTATTGTTTGTTTACACATACAATGTCACTATTTTGTTGCAATTTCTTACAAAACTTGCGGGCAAAAAGAAAATCTAGTATGTAAAATCATCAAACTTCTAATGCTCGTAACTCAGTTCAGACTGAGTTTAGGGGTATACATGTCATAGTAAGTTTGGTTTATTACACTATTTTGTAATGAAAAAACAAGGTTTGGTCGATGGCCGCGCGAAAAAAAAAGACGCCAATTTCCGGCATTGTCTTTTGACTCCTATTCTAATCACAATAGGTGTCAGAACGTTCTGGCGCGCCGCTGCGTTGTTGTCGCCGTCAGTTTGACAACGTGCGTCGCGTGTTCAAGGCGGTCGAAGAGATACCAGGCAACGTGGTGTCAAATATCCGCACCACGTTCTTACTGTCAGAACCGCTAGCTAAGTGAGTAAAAATATAGGCATAATGTGTGATATGATTTTATTCTGACTCAATCACAATCATGATCCGGATAATGATGTATGACTTATATCACAGAATAATAATAAGTACTACGTACAGAAGGTTTACTTCGCAAAGGTATTTAAAAAAATGCATGCTCAATGTCATTAACAATATGGTGCAATTTAGCCTGTCTCACGAGTCAAGCACCATTTTGTTGACAAACGTCAGTGATCGGTACTGCGCCGAAGCCATAGGGCTGACTTCGGTAAAATGATGTGTGACGTGAGGTGCCAAACTGCAGAAAATGGCGGAGGAAATACATAATTAAGCATGAATTATCACCACTTATTTACCTCTCAGTGTCTTCAGGCAACTTAAAAAGTAAATTCTGTTTTTATTATTATTTAGGCAGTTAAATACTGCACAGTATTTAGTACACCATTTTCATTATTTTTATCCATACACAAGAATACGCGTGCGTGAGTCAATGCTCGCTCGTATGTGAGGCCTTGTCGAATAGTATCCTGTAGGTGGGCCATCGTGCTTGTTTTGTTTTCGATGTAAACTCGCGGAGATGAACAGGACTGCTTATATGATTTTATTAACACTTCTCTTAATCATAATTATGCGCCTATTTAACGGGGGAGCCGGGTGGGCTCTAGCCTCAGAATGGTCTACCCAAGGATGTTGGTCTTTGAAGATAACTTAACTTTTAAGTAACAACTAAGCCTGGACACCTCTTCTTTCTCCTCGGCATACATCAATGAGTTTTAAGCAGGGCAATTGAAACCTCGCCTCTTGATTGGGCCATTCTGCGATAGTCATTAATCATAGTCATAATAATGATCAAGATTGTAATCATAGTCATAATCATGATCATGATTGTAATAATAGTCATAATCATGAGCAATGTAATAGCGAAAACATTTTTTTACAGAAAATACGGTGCCGTTGTGTTCATAGCGTGCATGCGATTCGAAACGGCCAAGAGGAAGCTGCAATATCTGTCGTTCAACGACTTCTATCATTGTGCACAAGTAAGTAGAATTTGTATATTTTGTATACAGGGTGTAAAGAATTGGGTACTTGACACCACAGTCTTTCCCGAACATTATAATCCGAGCCTTTTCAAGGCGAGAGTGAGAAGGACACTTACAGGGCAGATATGTACCATCCTAGACTGCATCTCACTTATCATCAGTAGCGATTGCGGTCAAAAACTTGCTTTGTTCTGCGTAAAAAAAGGAAATTCTATTATAAATAACGATATGCCTACCTCTGTGTGACGTCACCCATAACCAGTGTGAGTGCGAAAGCAAAATGTGATATGCACTGTTTTATTATTACACCGCCTGCCACGAGTCTTTGCGCAGAGTATAGTATACAGTGTGGCAAGCAAATTTTTGGAAATCTTTGAATGCAGTTCTATTTCTTTTCAAAAATAAAGGAATGTTTTCTTTGAGAAAAATTTTCTATCTACTATATTAACAGTACTTTCCATCCAGGTGGCATTACAAAATTCCACCCTGTATACATTTTTTCCTTTCTCAACAGGCTATAATGGGCAGCTGGACATACAGTTGCACAGGACCAGAGTACTACGATACAGAAATGGACCGAGAGTTCCTTCTGGAACTCAGGGAGTTGAGGATCCTGCTGGATAAAGAGAAAGAACATAAGCAGTAAGTATTATTTTATTAAACCTTCATTGTTGCCACCATATTTTAAACTTTTTAAGATAACTTACAGTTCAAAACCTAGGTGAAAACTAGTTTTTCCTGGGTCATAAAACTATATAGGTACCAAATTTTATCAAAATCGAGTTTAAGCGTGAAAAACAGACAGATGGAGTTTCAAATCAATTGAATTTATAATGTAGGTAAACATGGATGGAAACCGTGCGTTGTGGAAGTCATTGGGGGAGGCCTATGTTCAGCAGTGGACGTCCTGTGGCTAAAATGATGATGATGATGAAACATGGATTACCAATAATTTAATTTACTATTTGTTTGTTTGCAGTTTAATTTGTATGCGCCTCAAGCCGAAACTCCTAGAAAAGTCATACCAAGAACTGGAACTGAACTTTAGGTGAGAATTTGTTTCTAAGAATGTAAGCCAAATCCTTCATTAGCCGACTGCGTCAGAAGGACGGTTATGTTTTTGCCTCTGGTGAATAGGGATGTATAAAAGGTTTTTTTTTTTCTTTATTTATTTAGGGACTTTTACATAGATGTACGTCAGTCCCATCATAACCTAACATCTTGTAAAGAAAAAAGGTAAAAAGGCAAGAGTTTGAATTAGTCCGTCAGTTGACTTATCAAAAAATACTGGACACGTATTTTTTACTTTTAAAAACTAATGAAAATTGAAGATAAAGTTCAAAAGAGGCCCATGACGTCAAGGAGTGCTTAAAAGTGTAGCACTTTGTGACGTCACGCGGATCTTCAACGCACCATAACTTCGTAATTCTTAAACTTACTTGTTTGATTGATAATATAATTGACGGACTAAAAGTTTTTTTTAGGAAACTAGCCTATTATAGACGTCCTGCGGAGACTACATGACCTGAGGTGGAATTGTGTAAAGCAATCGTAATCATTTGACAGTTCATAACGTACGATTATGCTGTCAAACGCTTTGTATAACTGACTTTATCGTACGTTATGAACTGTCAAATGATTACGATTGCTTTACACCAGTGTTTTTCAACCTTTTTCATGACGCGATCCCCATAGTATGAAAAAAATTTTTCGACCCCCCGACCGTTTGCTTTTTTTTCATGCCTTTTACAAAGATGTTGTAGGGACAGAATTCTTTAATCTATACAACATTTAGAGTAGGCGCACACCGTTGATTTTTAGTTGGCCGATAGTTGTGCCCGATTTTAATTTGTACTAGCTTTCCGCCCGCGGCTTCGCCCGCGTGGAATTTTGTCTGTCACAGAAAAACTTTATCGCGCGCGTCCCTGTTTCAAAAACCGGGATAAAAACTATCCTATGTTCTTTCCCGGGACTCAAACTATCTCTATGCCAAATTTCATCAAAATCGGTTGCGAGGTTTAAGCGGGAAAGCGTAACAGACAGACAGACAGACAGAGTTACTTTCGCATTTATAATATTAGTTGTAAGTTGTATAATATTAGTTGGGATGAAGAATCGGCCAAATCGAATCGGCGTAGTGTGCGCACTCCCATACATGCCCATACTGATCAACTGCCCGACTAAACTATCGGCCGACGAAAAATCAACGGTGTGCGCCTACTCTTATGCATTTGCATAATTAGATTTCGAATAAATCTAGGTTTAAAACTTCTCTGACTTTTTTACTGGGGTAGTTTTTACATCCTTTCGCGACCCCCCAGGGGTAGGGTTGCCAGGTCCAAAAACACACTATGTGCTTCATTTGGCCGGACATTTTACCCTAAAAGCCGGGTGCAATTAGTGAGTGCTATCATCATCGGTTGCCTAACGTCCTGATGCGTGCGTGCTTTATTCTGTGGCTCGACTTTCGCCTAGCGCGGCAGCCAAATAAAAAGCCTAACAAAAGCCGGACAGGCCGGACATCGGTTATTTTGGCCGGACACGCAATCAGAAAGCCTAACTATGTCCGGCTTTATCCGGACGCCTGGCAACCCTACCCAGGGGGGTCGCGACCCACAGGTTGAAAAACACTGCTTTACACAATTCCACCTCTGATGATGATGATGTTTATTTCCCAGGTTATACACTCGGGCTCTCGTGGGCCTGGCGTGCAACTTGCATAGAGGCCGCGAGTTACGATCGTTGTTCATTGACCTTCTGGAAAGGTAAGCATATACACTATACAGGATTGATATGATTGTTACCTGTTGTGTTGACTTACTTGACTTAAGGTCCTGTTGGCGGTGGATGTCTTGCAGTTCATAAATGAAAAGCCGTTTCTTCAAAATGGACTGTATTTTAAATTAAACCATTGTTCAATGCAAAAACCATGACAAAAGTTCAATGAACCCTTAGACAGCTCACAAGTCAATGACATATTTTATATTTAAATCTAGGGCTAACACCACAAAGGTTCATTCTAAATCAAGGAGTCTATTAACAGCTAACACGATAAAGGTTCTTGCTTATCGCGTCGCTAACAGGTCAGGCAATCGTTTAGTTTCATAATGCGAACAGCTAGGGACTGGAATTCGCGAACAATATAATTCGGGCCTTTTAAAGGCGAGAGTGAATAGGCACTTACAGGGCAGATATGTACCATCCTAGACTGCATCCCACTTAACACCAGGTGCGATTGCGGTCAAATACCTGCCTTGTTGTGCATTAAAAAAAAATCAAGTTAAAAAAACCTCCTTTTGGGTTTAAGATTCTGTTGTGCTTTTTTTGGTCCCCAAATAAATGTAGCTTTTTTTAAAATACATTGCTATCCGAATTCATTATTTCACCCTGTATATTTCAGATGTATAGAACCGTTGCGACTGGGTAGCTGGCCCAAGACAGATCTGGCCCAGTTTTTGTGCGCGTACGAACAGTGTGCACTACAGATGGATGTATTAAGGTTACTACAAAACACTAACTTTTGCATTGTCGTTATTACAAAACACTAACTTTTGCCCGCGGCTTCACCCACGTGACATTCAGTTTGTCTTAATATACGTTAGATATACAGGGCGTCCCAGAATGGGTGAATCAAACTGCTATAGGAGGTAGGTTGACCTCTGACCAACTTCTAAAAAATATAACGCACATGGCACCAATTCTGGGACACCCTGTATATCCGTTGATGGGTGATTGATTTGTTTGAACAAAAAGCAGCTATTCCCATGATAAAGAATTCAAAATTTTCCAAAAAAAATTACCGTTAAAAATATAATTATTGATACTCCTTC